>NC_142775.1:33007852-33165352 GCF_988280905.1 Pimephales promelas | reverse complement strand
CTTCACATGGAGTCACACTGATCGGAGGGCAGCCTTTCAAGGGCTTCACCTCAACTGTACAATAACACATCCATAATGACTCGAGATGAAATCAAAAGGGCCACAATCTCAAGTAGTTTCAGATCAATATATGAGATTATTTTAAATAAATATTTTGTCAAATGAACATGTTCAATCATTTTTGTACAAATGATTTTCTGGTTTATTCCAGTTTTTTCTTCAGTTCATAACTATGTGAAAGCAAAAGCAGTACTTTATTTGGCCTATTGAAAGTGGACGTGGATCGAAAATGATTGGCTCTTCTACTTGGAAGGTGGGATATATTCTGCCATATTGCACGTTGCATTTTCTCCCATTCATAAGCAATGGGAGCGAACCATCTTTGGGACACAACTAATATTTCATAATAATACTGTTTTTACTGTATTTTTGATTAAATAAATGTGTAGCCATGGTGAGCAGAAGAAAAAAGCCTCAACCATGTTCACACATACAATTTTCAACTCCAATTTCACCTATATAAAGTATCAAAGTTCACATTTTATTTTTGTCATTATACACTGAATTTAATTTAGAAAGCCTTGAGCGTGAAAATAAGATCAGCTAAAATCAACTTTTTCTCTACGACTGTTTGCCAGGTTGTTTGAGGAAAATTAGCATGAACTTTAAAGGCAAGGAAAACATTAAAAAGTTATCTAAAGGTGAATTTACACAGGGAGAACAAAACTATCATAACAAGAGGAAACACAAGACACAAAAACATTGCTCGTCAAAGCGAGTGCCAAGACTTTTTCTGGGCCGTGACATAGTATTTTTTTCCACAACTGAATACGCTATGTCATCGGGGATGAGCCATGGCCCTTACGAGTTCATAAAAGGGCTTCAGAGGGCTAAAAAGATCAAGTGCGCTACAAAATTCCTCTTTTCCCCATACACTATGACCTCCTGCTCTCACCGGGCAAAAATAACTTAAGCATGATGCACAAACAGCTTCCCTTTCCTGTTCTATTCTAACTGAGCCAAAGGAATTCCCGTCATTCCAGTACAAAAGCACACATGCACGCAACGGTTTATTACCTGCGGTGCTAATGTTTACTCTCCGTTTTAAGCGGCTCTTCAGAGTCTGTATGAGCTGCATCAAAACACGAGCATGCTGAGATAAGACCCAGATGCTAACGGGCCTCTCAGCTGGGGTGAAAAGCACCAGGACGCTGGTCACACAGCAAGAGCTCTTCACATCATTTCAGATGAAGTCTCAGTGTGCATTGTCGTCTTTTTACTCAAAACAGTAAAGGAGAAGTTCATCCAAAACATCTTTCGGTCTCTCCAAACTGTTACAACTGTTACGGAACCCAAATCGAGCAATTTTTATTCCATCAATCCTCAAAATCTTCTGAGCTGCCCTGCTGTCTACATAATTGTAATATCTTTATTGTCCACCAAGGTGGAAAATTGTCTTTGGCTCACCAGCCATTAAAATAAATATACAGACCGTAAAAAGACATAAAACAGACAAAAATACAATAAAATAATAATAATAACATTTCATACTGTAGTCATTTGGATTATCATTTGATTACCGAGTTGAGCATTTTAACAGAATTTGGAATCAAAGACCTCTTAAAGGGATATTCCACTTTTTTTTTTGGAAATAGGCTCATTTTACCACTCCCCCAGAGTTAAACAGTTGAGTTATACCATTTTCGAATGTATTCAGACGATTTTTTTGATATTTAGAAGAATATCAGTAACCAGACAGTTTCTGGTCTCATTGACTTGGTTCTGTAGCGTCTACCCGATTTCATGGGCTCAAATTGACTGAAGAGATGATGAGAGCTATCTTCAAGAATGGACCTTGCCGCCTTCTTCATTCTTTGGGCATAAGAGCTGTACTAGCTTTTTTTTACTAGTTTTTTGCGTCATTGTAGGAGGAAGTGAAAAAGGTAAATAGCGGATTTCTCTCATCTCAGGGGAAAATGAGAGAGTGTTGCACGACCATTCAACAGTATGACTGGATTTCTAACAATGGAAATCTTAATGCAAATGGGTGGAGTGTCCCTTTAAATGATCATACCAGGCTCTGAGATGAAAAGTTAGTACACTCTCTACCATGGATTTGTACACAAGTTCTAAAGTATGCTGACTAACTCTAACTTACTATGTTGTCTAAGAAGAAATAAACGTTTCAAACACTTTTTAAAAAGGTGGTCTGAATTATCACTTAAGTTCATGTGTGAATCAAGGATTGAGCCTAGATATTTAAACTTCTCCACAATTTCAACTTGTTGACCCACAAGTCAAATTGGCTGAATTGAATCTACTTTTTGGCAGATAATCAATTCTTTTGTCTTTGCCACGTTAATTTCTAATTGGCTAAGAAGACACCAATTCTCCAGGGCCTTAATGTGAGCCAGATATCATAGCATCATATGACATATTAGTTTTGTCCAATAGGCCCACTAAGGCCATATCATCAGCGTATCTGAACAATCTAAAATGTTCTTCTTTAATCGTAAACTTATTAGCAAAGAGAGAGAGAAGAGCACAGGGGAAAGGACACAGCCTTGTGGGCAAACTGTACTTAAAGTTAGCATATCAGACACAGTACCTTGAACACAGACCCCCTGTGTACGACAAGAAAGAAAATTTCTAATCCAGCGGACTAAAGCTGAATTAAATCCAGATCAACCAGTCTTGTTAAGAGAATATGAATCTTCATTAAATTAAAAGCCAAGCTAAAATCCACGAATAAACCCAGACATAAGCTTTGGAATGCATGAGATGTTTTGTAACTGTATTACGCAGTGTCAGTACAGCATCATCTCTGTTACTCTTATATGCAAACTGAAGTGAACCTAACCTAGAGGTGACAGTTGAAATTAGATGATTAGCTAAAACTCGTTCCATAGTTTTACACAATATAGAAGTTATTGCAATGGGCCGGAAGTCATTTGTCATGCTCGTCCTTGGATTTTTTGCCACAGGCTTAATTATTGAGTACTTCCAATTACTTTTGGACACGGGTAAAGTGCCAAAATTCTGGAACAACCTTGCAAAGACTCCTTTTAGTTGAGGAGCACAATCTTTGAAGGCATGCTTTTAAACCATCTGGGCCAGTGGTCTTATTAGGCCTTAATTTACAAAGGCTTGCCATTACATTGGCCTCAGTGATAACTATTAATGTTTCTGCAGTGAGATTATTACATATCTCATCAGTCATCACATCCAGTCTTGCCTTCCACAGTGTCAAATCTACCATAAAAATTATTTAAATCACTAATAAAACTTTCACTTACACGATTATCATCCTTTTTATTTGGCCTACCCGTTAACCTATTTGATCCCTCCCAAGCCTGTCTTATATCACTAGTTAAGAATTTTCCCTCCATCTTATTTTTATAATCAATTCTTGCTTTAAGAATGTCTCCCCTTAACTGTCTCCTTTTCTCACATATTAAATCTGTATTACCAGAACAAAAGGCAACCTTCTTTTCATATTTTTTTTTACAGTGTAGTAATCACAAAATTTTTTCTTTTGTCAAATCAACTTAAATAATTTATTTAGTTCAGATAACATCAATGAACTTAAAATTTTAAGGCAACCAGGTAACTTACTTTTTTAAGTTAAACCATAAGTATTTTTTTTACAGTGAAGGCTTGTTATTTTGAAAGATTTGAACAGTTTTAGCTTCAGACACAATGGCCCTCATTTATCAATCTTGCGTAGAAACGGGTGTATATTTTGGTGTAAGATTATACTTACACTCCTCTCACCGCCTGATTTATGAAGATGTGCGTACCTTTGAAATCCAGGTGTACGCAATGCCTGCCCTTGATAAATCCCGCGGCTGAAAACGATCGTCATTAGAATAACACGCCCCTAAATATGCAAGTCTCCGCTCCCCCCACGCCCTTATTTTACGCCATGGACACACGGAAGACGGCAAAGAAGAGAAACTTCTCCGACGTGGAGACGAAATGACCTATCACAATGCATTATTTTACAGCACGTCTTTTGAAATTAGCATTCAATTTCGAATCACGTCACATGTATAATAGTGATGATGATGATGTGATGTGAAGTACCATTCATTCACATTAATAATTGCATGACAATTTGTAATAGTATTCTTCTTATTATTATGATTTGCATTAATGATGCTTATTGTTATTTAGAAGAAGGATGTCGTCATTATTATTTCTATCATTATCATCATTTAAAAGAAGAAGAATGTATTTTTTATTATTTTGTCAGTCTGAATTATTTTTTGGTCATTGAAAGCCTATCATTAGGCTACCGAACCCAGTCCGTGCGCACCTGCCGGGGATAATCCTGAAACGTCAGGGTAAAGTGGGCTCGCAACTGAAGGAATATATGCTTACAAATCAAATGCTTTGGTAAAGTCACACAAATTAAACATTGAAGTCCACGTTACACAAAAATAAATACTGAAGTTTATAATTTCTATGTTGTTTTTTTGTTTGTTTTACAGTGGGTCATAATATATCATATCTTTTAGTTTGTCAGTGCGTTTTGTGGTGTTTGGAATTTTTCTGCGCATTTCCTCACTAACTCAAAACGTGCGTACACCACCTCCTGAGCTGGTGTAGGATTCGAGCGTGCCGTACGCCAACGTCCATATTGATAAATCTCAAACTCACCGTGGTTTTGAGTGTACGCAAGGTGTACGCAGGAAATGTGGTGTACGCACTTTTGATAAATGAGGGCCAGTATCTTCACAAAACTTAACATATGACGTAATGGTATCTGTAAGCTCATCAGCCTCATGACAAGACTGAAAAAAAAATGTCCCAATTGGTTGCTCTACCCCTATCAGATCACACCTGTATTTGCTTAATAATAGGCTTTGTCCTCTTCACAACAGTCTTATATTTGGGTTGAAGATGGATTATAGTAAGGTCAGATTTCCCAAGGGGGGATCTACATATAGCTTTGTAGGGGATGGGAAAATTACCATAGCAGCAGTCAATAGTCCGGTTTAGACGGGTGAAACATTTCACATACTGCTGGAGAGTAGGCAAATATTCCAATAAATCACATGAATTAAAATCCCCAAGACTTAAAACAGGTTGGTCTGCAGAATGAGTGAGAGCATCATTATAGCTTTTCGCTATTCTCACCCCTGCTGCCGTGAAATTAGGCCCAGGTACATAGGTGAATATGAGCGTAGTCTGGCCAAATAGGCCATAGGCAGTATCACTACACAGGCAGTAACATTTTGCTAAGCTAACAATGTGATACTCTGGAGGATCCGTGGCCTATTGGTTAAAGAGTAAGACTGGTAACCCAAAGGTTACAGGTTCGATTCGCAACACGATTATGAAAATTATCGGGGGCATCTAAACCCCAATCGCTCAGCAAAAATGGCTGCTTGTGCGAATAGGTCAATTTTTTAAGAATGGATTACCATACTTGGCCTTCATGTCACTTTTACTTCCACTAGTGCGTAAAAAATACACAGAAACCATGTGAAATAGTGAAGTCTTTGGGTAAAATAAAAATTTTCACAGAATTGAATAACCAAAATTCAATGGTCAACCATTTTGAAGAATTTTTTCACCAAGTTATTTTACCATACATCATGAAACTTGAAATGGTTTAACAATCGCATCATATGTAAATTTACTGTAAAATACACTATCAGCTCAGTAGATTTTGGAACTGAGCCGTTGTGCTCCGACAGCAGAATAGGGCCAACCAATGCTGTTAATGATAACTGGGGGAGATCAAGGACAGTCCATGACTCTGATCCTAAAATAGAAACAACCCAAAAACATATGGCTATTTAAGGACTGTAGCTCAAAAATGGTTTCTTACGAGAATCACAAATATTAAAAACACCAATGATTGCTGATGGAAACTCTGCGACCCCTGTGGTGCATAACCTCTGGCTCTGTGTGCCGATGCCCAGGACAACACTGAGCTTTCCTCAACAAACCTCACTTTCCACAGCTGCACACAAGTGCGCAAACACAACACCGTGCTCATGTGATACGAAAAGCAAACTCAAAGACCAAAACAGAAGAGAGGAATATTCTGGGTTAAAGGTACAAGAGGGGGGGTTAATAAAGGCCTTCTGAAGCCAATGGATGCATTTGTGTAAGAAAAATACCCAAATTTAACATGTTACAAAGCAAAATTCTAGCTTGCGGCCTAGCTTTTTTTACCCTACAGAGCCGTGTGGAATATTTGCATGATGGATAGATGCACTTTTATGGACTTCAAAACAGAAACAGCCATTCACTGCCATTGCAAAGCTTGGAAGAGCCTGGATATTTTTTTAATAACTCGAATTGAATTCGTCTGAAAGAAAAATGCCATATAGACCTAGGATGACTTGAGTAAATCATGGGCTAATTTTTAATTTTTGGGTAAACTATCACTTTAAAGTAACATTTTAGGATCAATACAAGTTAAGTTCAACTGACAGCATTTGTGACATAATACCCCAGACCGTAGAATAAATTAAACTACGATTTTGTCAACAGCTGAGGTAAGATTCACAACCCTTTTCTGTTATAATTGAAAGCATCTGTCGCATATAGCTTAACTTGAAACTTGTATTGACCCCAGAACATATTCCTCTAAACAAACGTTACAAAATGTCCCAATTTGTCTTATTGGGACTGATTCGTTTTTATTATTTTCTCATGCGTTGACATTACCTGATAAAGCATAATTGGTTCAATGCTGTAGCCCAGCATTTCAGCAAACTCTCTTGCAATCATGGATTTGCCACAACCCTGAAAAAAGAAGAAAAAAGAAACGGCATTAGCCAAACCACAAGGCTACACGAGCATATGATTTACATTGTTCATCTGATCTAATCTTACTCAGTCAGAACCTCTTAAATAAGAACACAACCCATGACGCACACACAGATCCCTGATGATCTTCCTGCACTACCTTAACAGGCAGTGTGAATAGTGAGCTATTGTTCTTGTCTTGACACACATCAACTTTCTAGTTCATAGTGCATTTGCTCCAAGAGGGTGGCCACAGGAAGTTGCCCGTGTACCTTGGCTCCGATCAGACACATGTCTTTGACGAGGTGCGACTGCATCATCTCAGCCAGCAGGCGGTCGTGTGTGGGGGTGCCGATGAACGAGGGACTGCTGTTGGGTGGGCGAATCGGCCGCGTCCCAGAAGGAACCTGACGAGAAACCACAGCATTTCCTTTAGAAGAAATCTAATTCACATTTTCAAATAAAGCATTATCTTATAGCTCTTAGCCACAGTGACACGTGGCTGACCCTGTGGATGACATCAGTTAGGTTTATTACTTCTTCGGTAGCAAGTCGGTACTAAAATTTTAAAAATGTGACGTATGAGCGGAATCGTAAACGCCTCTGATTGCCCATTCTCACGCACTCATCAAATATGTCTGTGATTGGCTACAAAGATGCTGTAAATCTACATCAATGACACTTGCACGGATACACACGGCAGTGTTTGAACGTTGATCATTGTAGCCAATCACAGACATATCCGATGGGCACGTGAACAGAATGGCCAATCAGGTGTTTGCGATTCCACACAACAGTGTCAAGGTGCCAGATTTTGTACTAAAGTCAGTACTTCTTTGCTAAATTTCTGCTATATTTCCCTAAAACAGCACTTTACCACCATCGCTGTGTCCTGACCTGAAAGGTGATGTTCTGGTTGCCGATGTTGAGTGTGACGGCTGCCTTTTCTGCATGATCTCCACTCAAAATCTCAACGTTCACCACTGCAGTCGGAGAAGGCTTTGTGCTCTCATCAGTCAATTCAAACCTCTGAGAAGAGAGTCTCTATTAGTGATAACTGAATACAGTATTCAAGCTGTATGTGTGTATACACCAGTTTACAGCTCAGATTTCAAGCTACTAGGCTACATAACCCCATTATTATTATTGTTATTATAGTGTGAAGTAAGAAAGGACCTTACACTGAGCACCCCTTCTACAGCGGTGCGGCCTTCGTTCCCTAGCATGGCCTGGTATGGGTAAAGCCTCTGGACCAGCTGCTGCACTGACAGCATGGGGAACCGATTCTGCAATAGATACAAATGACCTTCAACAATATCCATCTACACAATGAATGTGATGTACCTGGAATGTAGAGGAATGCTTAAAACCCTTATCGTCAACTGTGACGTTTTGTGACAGAAAGTAGATTGGTGCTTGTACACCTTTTCCATTAGAATAATTAAAGATCCAGAATCCTGCTTCTCATAGACTCATATGAGACTCCTATGTAATCTAGAAAAAAAAATTATTTTATTTTTAAAAACTTAAAAATAAAAGTTCCAAAAGGGGGGGGGGGGGACCATTTTTGCTTCCCAAAGGAACCTTTCAATGAACACTTCTTAAAAAATTCTTAGTGTGAAGAATACTTTAACGATCTAAAGTAATCATTTTCGGCATGGAAAGGTTTTTCATAGTTTTTTTTTTTTTTGTGTGTGTGCATAGTACCGCTACGCATATAAATTGGATTTCAGAACAATCACATCACAATAATAATTATTCTTAATGTCAAAAATTTTAAAATTAGCTTTGTTTTCACAATTCCAGTAATTCCAGAAATGTCACACTTCCGCCTTAACTGTTATGTATAATACATGCGATCTGCTACTCACCAGAACTGTGAGGGCTGATGGGAGGTTGTCCACAGGGAAATCAGGCAGGTTTAAGCTGGCCGACTCTTGAGAACAAAGAGTAGTGGCGAAAGACAAGAGCTGGGAAACCCTAAGATGGAGGCAAATTGTTTCAACAATCAGTTTGCAACATAGCCAATAAAAAATCCATGTCCGAAAAGTGCTGTACCTTTCAGGAGGCACATTTGGTCCAATTGTGTACAGATGCTCTAGCTGGTCCTTAAAAAAAAAAAAAAAAAATACAACCTTAGGACACTTTTGGTAATACACATCTATCAAACGCAGATTAATTCATAACGCATGTAGCACCTTGAAGGGAAGGTAGTAGATGTCTCTGGCCTGGAAGCGGGAGCGAAGCGGAGGATCCAGTGGGTTTCCTTTGTATCGGGGGACCGGCAGGCCAAGAGCAATGACTCGAAAATCCTCACTTACACGAACAATTTTCCATGCCTCCATCTCCTCTTTAGTGTGCTCCTATTGGACCAACACAAGCATAGCAAACAGCAGAGACAGGTAAATAAAATGTTATTTACATTACATTTTTTTGAAAATAATAAAAAAAAAATTGTATTTTATTATTGTATAATAAAATAAAATGTAATATTGAAATTATTTTATTATATTTAAAAATAATAAATAAATGAAACAAAAAAAAAGCAAAACATTATTATAAAATTTAAAATAAATTAATTTATTGGCTAATTAAAACATACAAAAACAAAATTATATATATATATATATATATATATATATATACTGTAGATATAGATATATACTGTATAGATATAGATATTTATATATATAACTAGTAAATGCTTTTAATTAAGCCACCATTGGCAGGTGTTACAAAATGTTGTGGCTTGCGTATGTACTGCATAATGACAATGCACATGTTAAGTGTTATCGATGTCTCTTTCATGAAGCATCAGTCACAGGACAGATCCCTGACTGGTCGGTCTGTATCCGTGAGCAGAGGAAGGCCTGTCGTACAGCAGGTTTGTCCTCACCTCCAGGAGTTTGTCGTAGCGCTGTGCTGACATGAGGAAGCGTCCATCTTCCAGCTGCATCTCTCGATTCTCAAGCAGGTTGTTGAGAACTGGCAACACATTCCTCTCTGCCTTCTCCAGCCCCTCCAACACAAGAATCCGACCCTCGGTAGCAGCTCGGACGGCACACTGACAGAGACAGAAAGGACGGGAACATGTTGAGGAACCTTGCAGGAAGTGATGCAGGGCTTAGATGACATCAATGTGCAAAATAGGGGCAGGGACATGAGCTCAGACTAATTCTCTGGTACAACAACCTTCAAGTTACTGTTCCAGAGCACAATACTGTCTAATATGAATGTTTTTGAAAAGTCGGAATATTGTAGCTATATATGCCGTTCTCCACTGACGTTCTTCAAAAGTTGTTCAAAGCGTTTCTAAGAATGCAGATTTTCAGAAGGCATCTGTCCAAGATGTCTGACTCTGAGATGGTCAACAGGAACATGGTTTGTGTAACATTCACATTATTAGGGAGTCGAGTAGTCAAGCAAAAGGATAATCAAATTAATTAATTAATAAAGCAATACATAAAACGCATTATCATTCTTATAGATCCAATGAACGAAGCAAGGGTGTACAGTTACATTCAAGCTATTTAAAGGCATGAAGATTTTTTTTTTTTTTTAAATATGTTATTTTGGTAATCAAAACTTTGTTTTAAGGGATACAATTACTTGACTATAATGATGACACAAATTTATTTTTTAGAAATTCTAAATCAGATTTTTTATAGAAAACAGAACACAGCCAATAGTCTCAGAACACAACTAGTTTTCCAGACTTTGTTGTCTTTGTTTTTTCAGATTTGGAAATGACTAAAAACAAATTCCATACTACACAGGAACCCTGTTTTAAAACAGCAAATCAAAAAGACTTTCTGTGACACTGTTCTGTCTCTAGGAGGAATTCCTATCTGCACAGTTTAAGAAAGTGTTCATCAGTCATTTCACCCACTTCACAGAGCAGTTCACTTCTATTTTAGAAACATACAGTTTTTTTTAACATCTTGCCCCATTTGTGGGTTGAATCTCTAAATCTTGTCTGTTATGAAGATGCAACCATGCAAACATATGTATATAGGAATCAAACGGCATTGACGTCAAAGGCAGGAAATTCTAGGCTACTCCGATGACCACAAAACAAGTCGCCATATAATTAGGTTAACATGTAAATATATGCCTGATTGTGTGGGAACAGGGCCTATAAATATGTAGCCAGATGGTCCAAATTTAGCACAGGACCCATATCCATTCTGGATGCCATAATCACATAATTGCTAGAAATATGTCTGTGACGCAGACTAGAGAGACTAGTTAAAACCACAAACCAGTGCGTTTGTCAATGAGACAGCAAGTTGTAAATAGCTGTCGAGCTAAGTGCATTTTGACCTACTTGACCCCAATCAGAAAAACAAAATAAAACCAAGCAGGAAAGAGTTATCGGACCACAAGCAACTTTTCCTTGACTTCCTACACAATGATGCCAAATTGATCATTGTGTGGTGGAATAATGAAGAGCAGAACATATGGTATGTTGAATGTTTGATTTTGATTGTTTTCTTTTGCAAGATGTATTTCTTTGGCATGTTTGCCTTTATTGGAGTTGGAGAGAGGACAGGAAACAAAGTGGGAAATAGAGGGGGGTGGAATCAGGAAAGGACAACAAGCCGGGATTCCAACTTGGTCGCCCAAAGCTCAATTGCACTACATGTACACTACACTTACAAAAAGGATGGTTCCATTTTTGATAATGTCAATATATACAAAAATATTTGTGTTAATTGGAATACAGCTGAAATAAACACAAAAAAATTAAAAACTTCAAATAAAGAATTATACATGTATATAAAGATTACAAATGCTGCCTTAACAACCAATTAAATCTTAAACTAGAATTATATGAACTGAAAATATATTTTTTTAAAAAATGCTGATTTAAAACATTAATAAATATCACACTAATATCTAAATAATGCTAAAATAACGCTGTAAAATATATTCTTTATATAATAAAATAAACCAAAAATAAAATGGCTTTAGTCTGTCACAATTATGTTGTGTTAGTTTCAATTTCATGGACTTTTAGTTTGTTCACAGTCCGTTTCCTGTTTCCTTTGTCTTAGTTTCCCGCCACTAATCTGTTTCCATGGACACCAACTCAATCATCACAGCTGTTCATCCTTTAGTTCATCACCATTGTGTAAGTTCCTCCTTGTGCACTCTTCAGTTGTCTGGTTTCGTAGTGTTATTGTTGTTTGCATTACCTCTCGAGTTATTTAATAAATCTTGTTTTATTGACTAGCAATAGCAAGAATCAGAACATGTGTGATTGGCTGGCTAGTTATTTCATCTTTTTTTGATAATGCCTGTGACAAACTTCCTGTTTCAACATGACAATAATTTTTTAGAGGCCTTTAAGGGATGCATTTAATAAAATAAAATTTTATTAAACGCATATAATTTATATATATATATATATATATATATATATATATATATATATATTTAACATGTGTGTTAATGTTATATGTAGTAACTACTGCAATAATCCATTTGAGGATGCAGTATAAACCATATAAACTCAGTACAGCATGGACACTAGTAGCTAATAGATTAAATCAGACACTCAATCAGATGGATGGAAAAAACCCTCTATGAATAATTGATCATTTAGTCTAAAGCATTTCCCATTCACACATAAAGGCAAGTCAACTGGGATGTGTTTGCCTGACACACAAAGCTTGTTATATAGGTCTGAAAATGAGCGCAAGGCCCAAGAGAGCAGTGAGATGCTCTAGTTAACCACCAGCACACACACGACCCACCTTATGCCTACTGTCCATCAACCAATCCACACAGCAAAAACAAGCAGGAGTGTTAAGATCTGATGCGACACTATCACACTGGACAAAAGCTATTTAACACACGGCTCAAGGCACAATTCATTATCAACATGCTTTAGAATCATGTGCACTGGGCCTAACAACTCTGATCGCAAAGGTTAAGACTATATACCACTTAAAAATGTGCAGAGAGGGTTTCCATGGGAACATATCAGCTTTTCCTCACTGAAACTTGAGGACTGAGTGAACCTTTCATTAGATATAGGCTATATAAGCAGAACAGAAGAGCTGTGGCTAATGATTTGATGCCTGGGAGCTAGACAAAGCTGGATAAGCGGACATAATTGATCACTTGGACTTCAGTAGAGAAGAAGAGAATTTGCCAGATCCTGCGGGATTTCTTTTTCATTAACCATGAGACTGATTACAACAGAGACCGTTTTGATTTATAAAAAAAATAATAATATAATTTTTAACTCAAGTTAACAACTTAGTTTTTATTTGTTTTTTAAATATATTTCTATTCAGATTTAATTAATTTTTATTTTACTTTTAGTCATTTTAGCACTTCAACTTCAAATGTATGCTAAGGCAACATTTATATATATATATATATATATATATATATATATATATATAGATAGATAGATAGATAGATAGATAGATAGATAGATAGATAGATAGATAGATAGATAGATAGATAGATAGATAATAATAAATATACATATGCTCAACCACCACTATATTAGGTACATGGGTATACCAGTTCAACTGCTTATTGACGCAAAAATATCTAATCAGCCAATCACATGTTAGCAACTCAATGTATCAAGCATGTAGAGATGGTCAAGACAATCTGCTGAAGTTTAAAGGTATACTCACTTTTTTCGGAAATAGGCTCATTTTATATCGCCCCCAGAGTTAAACAGTTGGGTTTTACCGTTTTCGAATCCATCCAGCCGATTTTCTGATATTTAGAAGAATATCAGTAACCAGACAGTTTCTGGTCTCATTGACTTCCATAGTATATTTTTTTCCTACGATGGAAGTCAATGAGACCAGAAACTGTCTGGTTACTGATATTCTTCTAAATATCAGAAAATCGGCTGAATGGATTCGAAAACAGTAAAACTCAAACGTTTAACCTAGAGGGAGTTGTAAAATGAGCCTATTTCCCAAAAAAGTGGAGTATCCCTTTAAGTTCGGTTTCTGATAGAAAGACAACAGTAACTCAAATAAACACTTGTTACAACCAAGGTCTGCAGAAGAGGATCTCTGAACACACAACACTTTGAACCTTGAAGCAGAAGAGCTCCAGCAGCAGAAGACATTTGAGTGTCAGCTAAGAACAGGAAACTGAGGCTACAATTCACATGGGCTCACCAAAACCTGGACAATAGAAGATTGGAAAAACATTGCTGGTATGATGACTCTTGATTTCTGCTGCAACATTCAAATGCTAGGGTCAGAATTGGATGTAAACAACATGAATCTATTCTGCCTTGTATCAATAGTTCAGGCTGCTGTTGTGTAATTGTGTGCTGGATATTTTCTTAATACTAACTGAGCATCATTTACACACCACAGCTGACCAGAGTATTGTAGCTGACCATGTTCATCCTGACTACAGTGTTTCATCTACAAACCTCAAAACATCTCAAACATGGCAATGAGTTCACTAAACTCAAATGGGCTCCACATTTACCAGACCTCAATCCAATATGGGATGTGGTGGAACAGGAGATTCACATCTTGGATGTTCAGCCCACAAATCTACAGCAACATGCGATCATGTACCTAATACACATGTACCAAAATCTCTGAGGAATGTTTCCAGCACCTTGTTGAATCTATGCCACACAGGATTAAGGCAACTCTGGGCATCCAAACTGGGTATTAATGGCTAGTGAATTTGTGTATAATATATATATATATATATATATATAAAATAAACAATGCTGATGAGTGAAAGGTGAAAGAGATTGACTTGCCTGGTCTATATAAAAGGCAGTTCCTGAGCGGATCTCTCTGCGCTGTTTGAGATCTGTCTCAGTAGTGTCTCTGGACAGGGCAACATATTCAACCTCTCGCTTTGTTAATTCCTAGCAAACAAGGAATAAAAGGTAAAGACTATGAAGAACATAGTTGTTATGAAATTGACAGAGTTTTATTCTGTGGAAATTCAGCATGTATTGGTGGTTGTGTTTGGGAGTGGTAATACTTGATATTACCAGGTACTGCATGGCAATCGAGCGCCGTAGAGGACCAGGAGGACCAATGAGAAACACGTCCTGTCCAAGAAGGTCCTTCTGCATTATCCAGCGAAGATGCTGGGTGATCATTTGTGGCAAAGCCTCAATCACTGTCAAAAAATATATATAATATGTTATTGAAAAATATTTTGTAATGTGTAAAGTTTTGGTAAGAGAGAATATGCAGATAGAT
Organism: Pimephales promelas; assembly: GCF_988280905.1. Taxonomy (NCBI): domain Eukaryota; kingdom Metazoa; phylum Chordata; class Actinopteri; order Cypriniformes; family Leuciscidae; genus Pimephales; species Pimephales promelas. The sequence continues at coordinate 33,150,362 of NC_142775.1, read as the reverse complement.
AGATAGATAGATAGATAGATAGATAGATAGATAGATAGATAGATAGATAGATAGATAGATATAGATTTATGAAGGATCATGTGACATTAAAAAACAGAGAAATGACTTATGAAAATTCAAATATTTTATGATTAAAAATTGTTTAAATATATTTAAATAGAAAATCGTTATTTTAAATTGAAAATAAACTTGATGAACGTAAGAGACTTCTTTCAAAAACATAAAAAATAGTAATGTTTCCAAACTTTTGATCAGTACTGTATACTGTATGTAAAATGTGTTAATTTATTGGGTATATGTGCACATTTACTTTCCTGCATACATTCTGGAAAATTAATATTGTTTAATTGTTGTTTATCGATAAAAAAATAAAAATAACAAAGTACTGCCTGAAAAATATCTCAACAGCATGTCAAACCAAAGTGGCATCATGTGCATTAAACATTATGATAAACATTTTCTTAGATCTAATATGAATTGTATGAGCCTTTTTTTTTCAATGACTTTTAATCAGCTGGTGTTTTGTTGACATTTAATGGACGAATGCATGAAGTCAATTCTCCTCAAGTTCACACAGCAGTGTATTATGACAAGCACATACTGTGGTTTACTGGCACAAGTTCTGGATTTCTGGGGGTTTTGAGTCTATATGAAATCTCGCCAATCTTCACAGTGTCACCTGTGGAGACAAAAAAAAGTTCATTAAATAGAAAAACAAAGCAAACTTAACACAAATAGCCAAACATGCATGTTATGAAACATTGATTCTATTTACAAACACTCCAAGTCAACAGAGCAAACATTTCTTTTTTAATGTCAATATTTATAGAAACGTTAAAGACGGATGTAAACATATCGGAAGAGTATTCAAAACAGAGAATACAGAGTAAATAGAACTTGGTGGGCTCCTCTTGACCTGTCAGTGAAAAACAATGTAATACTTGAGTGAAAGCTTACCCTCAAACCTCTTTAAAAACAAACTATAAAGACAAGAAGGGTCATATGATATTGTGTGCAGATAAACAGACTTTGGCTTTATTGAAATCAGTACCTGATGAGGTGTTGAGGAGTTTGACCTCATGTGCGCTGCAGTTCCAACCTTCTTTTGACATTACCGGTCCCAATATATGGCGAATCCTTCTCGCAGCAACAGCTGCTGCTGTCCCTTTAAATAAAATACGCGAATACATACCGACCCTTTACAAAGTGCTGTTAAATTACAAATATATCGGCTACACTGTTATAGAGTCACTGCTATTTCATCATGGTCACATCATGAGTGTTTACATCACCGGTGCACGGATCTAGACGGAGGGAATTTGGTGAAGGACAGAAACTGTCCGTTTGAATAGGTCTTCCGTGTGGAACAGGCTGCTGCATTATGGGTTCCACGGGAAACAAATTTCCAAAACCAAGGAGCGTTTTCTAGGAATAATTCGCAAAACAACAACAAACAACAACAACAACAACAACAGACTTCTGTTTAGCTTGGGGTAACCAATGTCGAAGATTTTAGTAATCTATTAGGTTTTACTTGAACTGACTTGGGTCTAATCTCAAATCTACTATAAATAAGCATGAGTGAACTTTACTAAAATAAATAAAATGCAATACAATAAAATTCTGTCTTAGGCTGAACGGTTACACATCGTCTTGTTGTATTACATAATCATATTATTTTAACTATTATATAAAATGTATGTGAAAATACACTAAAAAGTGCAATTAAAGGCCTTGAAACGCGCAGCATTATTCAATGAGTTGATATACCACTAAAACAGGAAGACAGGGTGGGTTTGTTTATACAGCTCGGCCAGATCCATATTGTCTAAATTCTGATTTTGTCATTGTTTTTTTGGAGCCGCACTAGTTTATAAATAAGAGTAAGACTAACAATTCGCAATAAAAGCCAAAACAAACAAACAAAAAGCTTTCATAGGGACTTTAAAAAGAACTATGCGAGCTTTGATAAATAAAATATTTGTGATAATATGAGAAAATAGAGTTCAAATGAACTTCGAAACCATCACAAAAGCGCGCATGGTCATAGTGAATCTTTAAAAAGTGGGATTATGTGTAAAACGCAGGCTTCGTGACGTCATGGATAGCGCTTCGATTCCTTAATAGGGATTTGACATTTATCACGTGGAAAGAAAGAGGCTCAGCCTCTGGGAGACCCCGATAGAGTAGGCTATAGGGAGGAGTGGAGATGAGAAAGGGAAATATAACCTAACACTCAAACCATATGCTCAAATCCACGAGTGAAAGTCGCGCTTGATTTGTGCGCAGGGACTAGGAGAATAATGGAAGATGAAGACTGCCAATACACTCGCAGCCCTGCCTGGGAAGAGCTGGTCAGTACATTTTCTATTCGGATACTATCAAAGAGATCCTTCATAACCCTACACACATAGGCAGTGATTAAAGATTTTAGCAGTATTTTCGCAAACTCTAGATCTGATCGTGGCTTGTCTCGATGAGTGAGATCGCTATATGAAGAATTCCGTTCTACATTCCTCTACAAACTTTCTACGGGATTGATTTAGACAAGTTGCATGTTATAATATCAAACTAATCAATTATCTTATCTCGGTGAGTGACATCGCTAAGCTCTTTTTGCCATTCAAAGTAGACTGAGAGGAAATGTGAGATGACCCATTTTCATAGCCCAGTCTATAGTGGAATTAAACGAGGCTAATTCGTTTTTTTTGGAGGGTGCTGACTTATTTAAGAGTTTTAAATAAGACACTAATGAAATGCTCTGGCGAAATAAAATGTGACTGCATACAATGACTGATCGATCAAATCAATCAATCAATAGGATTTGTGCGTTTTGGTCATCAGTTTGAATTCACAAAACATACGCCTTTAAACTTAAGAGTAAGGATCTCTGCTCAGCAGTCTTCATTTATAGCTACAAATCTCAATGTTACTTAGCCTATACTGGCTTATAATTTATTATTATAATGTGTGCTAACGTGGATACATGCAATAAGTGACTAAGTGACAAAACAAACTAGCATTTAATTTAAACTAAATATTAGCCTATGTTGAAATGCTGCCTTCACGTGCTATCGGAAATGTGCTACTTCCCAGTTAGTCATGATTACGAGCTCATCGCATTCGATTTTTACGTGAGAGGGCGTTGATGTCCAACTTTTTAAATTGAAAACTAGTAGGCTATTTCACTACGATAATTCCCGTAGCATACGAATCTGGAGGTTCGCCTCGCGCTAGCGGCGCACTGGCACCCATAGCGCCTCAACATTTTTTCCGATATAACCAAACTTTTAATTGATACAATTTGGACATGAAATGTGTAATAAAGTGACAAATAAAGACAGTACAATGTAGCTAACTAGTGTTTTGTGGGTGTCCAATTCGCATCCCAACGAAAGAGCTCGAGCCGCCAACTGTTGCTATGGTTACAGTCTCAAGCGATGTGGACCTAGATTTCTACCGAGGAGGCCAAATCATGCAATAAACTGTGCAAGGGACCCAGTAATCCTAACGAATAGCCTACACTATATCATCATATGCATAGGCTATAGGCTATTGTATGTTATTTCTTAAATATGATAATATGGTAGAATCTCGCGATAATGTGCAAACTGCAGTCTATTTGGCAGCTCTCAGTAGGTTTTGAGACTCGGTCTGGTTGTGGCTTCGTATAATGTTTCAGAAGAAACATCTGTTGCTGTATCCTCGCCATAGTTTGTGAGATAACGTTACCCGTCCGCCGCTAGGGTTTGCTACAGAGATTTCCTCCCGCTCCGAGCGTCTCAGCCCCCCGTCTGCCTTTCTTCATGCAGTCAGGGAACCAGCGCTCGTGTTCAGACACGAAAATGCATACCACCCGGCAAGGAAAGTTTCACTGTAGCTCGTTTAAAAATAACAGACTCTAAGTGAATCCCTGGTGGTGCGCCGGTTAGGCTGAAAAGCACAAAAGCATGACGGCCAGGAGAACCGGTTTCCAGCCGCTATTCAGCTCCCGCATCCCGGCGGAGAGGAAGGGAGCGGCTGAACGCGTTCATAACCCGGAGTGCTGTGACTCTTCCCCGCAGGAGCCGGAGAAACCAGCCGCGACCCCTTCAGGGCTGCCCGCCGTGGGGGCTGTCGGGGGACCCGGGCCGGTGGTGGTGGACGAGTCATCCGACAGCGAGGGAGAGCAGGAAGGGCCGCAGAAACTCATCAGGAAAGTGTCAACCTCCGGGCAAATACGAAGCAAGGTAAGACACGTTGTTTCACACCCGAAGCCTGTGTTGTGTGTTTTGCTGTTCATGTCCAGGCCAGTAAGCAGACGATGGTGCTACTGTAGTCCTGCGCACATGGTAGACGTCTATGAGCTCAGTAAACACTGAGATTTTCCAGCGTCAAACATCTGGAATGATTGCAAACTGAACATGAATGTTGCGGTTATCCCTTGTGCCATAATTAATCTCTCATAGACAGTAAGCATGCAGTAAATGCAGCTCAGTCAGCAGTGCTCTATACTTACAGTCTTTAACCTGTTGATCTGTGTAGTCACTCACGACCACTTGTTGCTCTGTTTTTATGGGCACTCTTTTCTTTTCTTTTCTTTTCTTTTCTTTTCTTTTCTTTCCTTTTCGTTTTGATAATACACCTTTTCGTTCTTTTCTTTTCGTTTTGATAATATTTTTGTTTCTTCACTAATTTTAATCGCATACAATTTTATTAAGTATATTTTGAAATATTATCCTTATATTATGATTTATTAAATTATTGTTATATTAAATAATACATTAGGTCTATAATATAATTATATATATAGTAAATTACAGATTATTAAACACTGATGCTTGCATGATGATGTTGAACCCTAGTTTTTATGAGATTTTCTTGGTTACATTCATGTTTAGGCTACATTTTTGTCTATATATATATAAGATCATTTATATATAAGATCATTTATATATATATATATATATATATATATATATATGTTTAAATTCATCCACTTTGAATAACACAACTTTTTTTGCCTGTTTTGTTTTTCTGTATAGTGTGGAATGATTTTATGACCTTTTTACTTTAAACACAATAATCATATTGTATGCTCTTGAGTGTCTAAATCTGGACAGATCTGGGGTCATTTAATACATTTACATAATTAATCCCCCATAAACCCATTTAAACGTGGGCTTTGATGCGTACATTAATGAATAGTAATCGAAGCCTCTTGATTCTGCTCTCCTGCTTGGCAAGATGACACCTCAGCCATCTTGCCCCACTTTTACTGTGACACAATAAAAAGTTCCTCTTTTCTGACCAGAACAAATCCACTTAATTATTGAGTGCTGCTCTCCACCCCCTCTACATTATTAAAGAGGGCTATATTTAGATATGGGCTGCTCTGGATGTAGGGCTGGTCTTTAGTGATGATAATGAGCTGTCAGTTTAAAACACACCGCATGTGTAAATAAAGACTCATTCAACAAGAAGCATTCAGAAACATCATCTCCTCTCATCAATCAATATACAGCAGTAGATGAATGCAACTCCACACACACAAAAAACAACAAGTAAAATGTATTTTGCCAACTTTTTGCACGCATATTTTTAAAGTAAATTTCATGTATGAAATTAAGTTAACTCTACTTAATTAAGTTCAGTGAAAGTAACAAATAAAATAAGTCATTTTAACTTGGCTTGTAAAAGGTTGAGTAATATCTATTTTGTTGAAGTTTGCAGTACATTTCACTCAAACAATAAAACTTTGAATTAAACCACACTTTTTTTTAAAGTATATCCTTTACCTAGATATATCTTAGTAATTAATACAATAGAGATTGTGTGAAACACCAGAAGTTTCACATTGCGTAAACGCAGAGACCTCATATTAGACAATACACAATTTGATGGATCGTTTTTGTGTTTGAATGTGTCATTTTGAGTATAAAATGATCTCAAAATGACAAGTTAATAATCCCAACAACAAAAACAACGATAAAACTGGAAAACAGTGCAAAATCATTTATTATTCAAGGCTGCACGAAGGGAAAACCAGTATCAGAAAAGTTGAGTAATTTTACTTAATTTCATAACGTTGATATTTACACTTTCTATTCTACACGCTTGAATGGAGTTCTAATATAGAATTTATATCGTTTTTTTCTATTCTTGCCTGAACTAACTTTTTCGTGTAAATTACATTGTTTTTTTTCTGTAGTATTTACTTCACCACAAAATAATTTTCATCAGTGCACATCCATGTCACTGTTTTTCTTTGCAAATGGCAGTACAGAGATTGTGACACGCATTGACTTGTTTGAGATTTGTTTCTACATCAGTCAGCTTAAAGGGATAGTTCATCAAAAAATTTAAATTATTGTTGTTGCAGACCTGAATTAATTTCTTTCTTCTGCTGATCATAAAAGAATAATGGAAAAAATATATTGAAGTCAATGGGGATCAACATTTCTTTAAAATAACTTATTTTCTTTTTAAAATAGTTTCAAAGTAAATTCAGATCAAAACATTTTTTTCAACTTTTCAAAGTTTTAAACTTTGCTTTGTGTTTGCGATCACATATATTCCATTAAAAACAGTTATTTTAAATTAATATGTCATGTTATATCTCTATTTACTGTATTTTATTAAATAAATGCAGCCTTGATGATCATGAAACCTTTATAATCAAGTCAAGTCACATTTATTTATATACCACTTTTTACAATACATGACAGCATGAAAATAATACAACAATTTTGTTTCTAGACGAACATTGTGTCATCGTCCACCTGACGTAAGGCAGATCAATAATATTGTTGAATAATAAATGTCCCCAACTAAGCAAGCCCAAAGCCAAGGCAACAGTTGCAAGGAACCGAAACTCCATCAGGTCACAGAATGGAGAAAAAAACCTTGGGGGAAACCAGACTCAGTCGAGGGCCAGTTCTCCTCTGGCCATCGAACGAACAGTGTATGATTATGATTCAGGCAACATTACAGGTCAGAAGTTAGATTGGATCAGAACATTCACAATTTTTATCCAGTTACATCTGGTTGGAGGTCGGAGTCATCACAGTGGTATGGAGAAGAGTTTGTTGAGGTGTCCATGAGGTCTTCACAGGGCTGATGAGGCTGGCACTTCAGGGATGCGTTGTCGTCGTGTCCAGGCACAGGTTCACTGTCTGATCTGGATACGGCCCGGATCCGGCTGACTTCAATAAACCTCGGAATAAATGGAAAGACTAACATTAGCATAGATGCCATTCTTCTTATGATGTAAAGAGTTCATGGGGTGTTCAAGAGGTGTCCCCGGTTCGGCTGACCTCATCCATGGAGCCTAATAATCTGATTTGAATAATAGAAATGTTTAATGTTCTATGTGAATGTCAGGTAAAAGAGATGTGGTTTTAGTCTAGATTTGAACTGACAGAGTGTCTGCTTCCCGGACAATGTTAGGGAGACTGTTCCAGAGATTTGGTGCTAAAAAGGAAAATGATCTACCGCCCCTAGTCGATTTTGATATTCTAGGTATTATTAACCTGACAGAATTTTGAGATAAAAAATATACGTGAAGGACTATAATGCGTTAAAGGAACAACACTCCGACTTTTTGGGACTTTAGCTTATTCACCATATGCCCCAGAGTTAGATAAGTCCATACATAACTTTTTCATCTCCGTGCGTGCTGTAACTCTGTCTCACGCACTCACCGCAAGCCTAGCTTAGCACAAAGACTGGATGTAAATGGATACAGCTAGCATACTAATCCCAAATAAGAGACAACATAATGCAAACATTTTCATATTTACATGTTGTGATTTGTGTATTTACAGAGACACAGACATATTTTAACCGTATAGATATTGGGAACTATATTCTCAGAAGGCGAAGCACTACTACTTGGGCGGAGTGATTACCGCAGCACCTGAGACGCACCGTGGTGAGGGGCAGAGAGTTCGTTCAGAGTTGAAGTAATAGGGTCAGCAATTACAGAGTGAACAGCAATGGTCCTAGTACTGAGCCTTGTGGTACACCATACTGAACTTGTGATCGATAAGACATCTCCTTGTTTACTGCTTCAAACTGATCAGATAATTATGATTTGTAAAACATTAAAAAATATATTTTCCCTAAAAATCTGACCATATATATAAATATGTGTGTGTGTGTGTAACACAATTATATATAATAAAATTGTGTGTTTACAGTACCTGTCGAAACTTAATGTTTTTGAAAGAAATCACTTATGCTCACCAGTCTCCAAGGCTGCATTTACTTGATCAAAAATACAGTAAGAGCAGTAATATAGTGAAATATTATTACAATTTAAAATAACTGTTGTCTATTGTAATATATTTTAAAATGTAATTTTTTTACTGTGATCAGAAATCCTTCTAATATGGTGATTTTGTGCTCAAGAAACATTTCTACTTCTTCTTCTTCTTCTTCTGCTTCTTCTTGTCCTTTTTCTTATTTTCTTTTTTGTTTATGTTAGACCGGTCATGTGAATGCTGTTCAGCAGAGTGCCTCGCTTTGCCCTGGTAACTCTGTGGAGAGCAGCTAATGTCCAGGCCATCTGTGTTCTCAACGGGTATCTCAGTGTGTTACACAAGTTACAGGAGGGTGAGAGCGAGAGCTAGTTAGCTGGCTGATAATGGTAGGTGTTGTGTTGTTCTGTTGGCCAGTGGGCTGTGATGTGTGCAGATCAGTGCTAATGGAGCTTGTAGGCTCTCGGCGCTGTCCCATCTCATTGTTTGCTTAACACGGGCTCTTCACAGACTGTCCCATGTGTCCTGGTTGCACTGTGGCCACTCTCTGTCACAGATCACTCCATATGCTGGGGATGATCAGGGATCTTCTACTGTTGGAGTGCACTGACATTTTTCAAACCCAGGTTAGCTGATGCCATAGTAACTACCCACTCTATCTTCATTACGCTAATTGAGGGAGCAGGGAGTGCTGTGTAAAGGTTTGACTTTGAGTAACACTTCGGGGCATGATGAGATCAAAATAAATGTGTAGATCCTTAACAAAAGCAAGGAAAAAGTCTGTGCTAGATGTGCTATTTTGTGTCTTGCTCATTCCCAGGCTTAGTTTTTGTTGCGACGTCAATCCACTTTAAAAAAAAAAAAAATTCTAATAAATAAAAAAATGTAGGTATAACTGATTTTAGGAATTATGCAACAAGAAAAAGAAAAAAATAATATTAATATAATATAATATTAAAAATATCTAATGTTGAGCTGAATCAGTGTTATTTTAGTATCAATTTAATACTTTTTGTTAATATTTAGAATGAGATTTTTTTTTACATTTTGTTTTTACTTTAATTTTAGTTAATGTTAGTTTTTTTTTAAATACTTTCTTTGTAGTTTTTATTTTTATTTTAGTTTATTTAGTTTGAGTAATGTTAGTTTTTAAAGTAAAACTAAATGAAAATGAATATATATTGTTTCAAGTAATGATTTTGTTTATGGATTTAGTTTTAGTTTTAATCAATGCTAATAACCCTGATCTTAATTAATATTCATGGTCAGACGTATGTCAATCATATGATCACATATCAATTTCACAAAGCAATATTTAGATTGCCCCGTTTAAAAAAAGAAAATTTGAGACTGGCTGAGATTATTTTTTACAATTTGTGAATAATATATAATATAGTATAATACACGTTACCATTGGAACTACTTAAAAAATTGTTGAAAAAATAGGGTTTTAAACATGTTAAAGCTGTGAACGATTACAATACACAATGCAATGATACGATGTGAACACAGCTGGGGTCTCAGTAATCTCTGTGGGCTGATGCCTTGTAATTTAGTGGGAGAGCTCAAGTGTAGCAGAGCATCTGATCCTCTCGTCCCCCACAGACATCAATAGAGAGGTAATACTCTCATATCCACACACACACACACACACACACTATTTTTTCTGCTGAACACAAAGGAAGATATTTTAAAGAATGTTTCTTTCCAAACAATTGTGGGGCACCATTGACTAGTATAATTTTTTTGCAAGTAAATTTAAGTCCCATAAAACATAAAAGGTTGCCACCTTATTTTTTACGGTCAAATACAGCCACAGCTGCCGGTATTTTACCATAAATGTCACAGTTTATTTAACAGTGTATGTTTTCATGTACAACAACTTGTAAAGTAAATTATGACAGATTGTAATTTTTGGGTGAACTATCCCTTTAAACGACCCACTTTACCTGCATTCACCCTATAGGATGTACAGTAGGATTATATTTAAAGTATTTGGCATACTGTTGCAATGACTGATCTGTAAATTTCCTGGTGTCTATCAAGTACGTTTGTTTCACATGTTGTTTAAATTGAACAAATACGTTCCACACATTTTAGAAACTTGTTCCGTTCACAGCATTTATGTGAAATCGTCTTAATTCTCCTGTTTTTCTATACTAGACTGCATTATTGTATGTCTAAATAATGAATCTGTCTTCCTGGCTTATCTGGGCTGATGTAATTGATGATAATTAGATGAATTTAATAGCGCAGTTAGAAGAATTGAGCAGAAATTGTGTTTAGAGTTCAAGTGATGCGTAGGCAGACAATGACCTTTACATCCATGGCAACTTTGTCATACAGTGAATTATTCTTTGTCAGTACGAGTTATGTCTGAATAAAGAGCAAGTATTATTAATAAAGATGTACTTTTATATATCGATAAAACTCAATTGAGAACAGAATTGAGAACTCTTGAGTTATTGGTTGAAATTGGATTAGTCGAACCAGTTGAACCAGTTGGACTTATAAAAAAAGGTCATTGTTCTCATTGTTTGTTTATAAAACAGAATATTGTAATAAATATACCTGAGTTTTGCTTAAATAAATAATATTGAATTAAAATGCAATAGAATGAAAATTGCGTATCAAGACGGTGTAAGAAGTGATGCGAAACAAAACGAAAGGTTTACAATCAAATAAACCAAATAATATTTAAATGATTTTTCAAGTTGTGTACTGAAAACACAAAACCCCAAACACAAAAACATTTTATTAAAATACAAAAACACTTGATTTCCTCTATAAACCTAAATCAATTTTTCAAATCTGGATCAAATCTGACAATATTAGGGCTCCTGCTTCAGATATTGAACACAAGGAAGATGAGATCCAGGTGCACAGATAGACGAGGGGAAATCCACGATATCAGCAACGAAAATCTGTCCTGTTGTCTGACAAGTTCTCTTATTGAGTTAAGAGAGTCTGCTGAGTTCTGTATCCTGTGTCCTGTGCACTAATGCATGAATGAGAGGCACTGCTGATTCAATTGTGGAGCTGCAGGATGGGATTCGCCACAGGCATGAAACATACACTCGTACACCTCATGGTGAATCCCACGCTCGCTTTCTCTTAAACGTTGTACCTGGACTGTGTGGCCATGAATATCTGTCACATTAAATGGGTCAAATAATGAGTATTTAGAGAGAGTGTCAGAGAAAGGGGGGGAAATGGTTAAGAAAAAAATAACACATTTTAAAAATTGAAAGCATTAACGGCAGATACAGGTCTAGTGATTTTATGTGTAATATCATGATGGTTTGCTGACACTGGGTTCACTGGCTATTTATTAGGAGATTTGGGGAATTGTGTTGAAGTGAGCAAGATTTTAAAAGTTTGAAGTATTTGAAAGCATTTGAAATTGAATACAACACGCTTTGGCTGTAGAGATGCACACGACAAAAGGAGTGTCCAAAATAAACAGTCTTTTTTTAATCCACAAAAGAAAACACAGGAGATTATCTGGATTGTAATGCAACCACATAAGCTAGATGATACCAGGTCAACAGACACAGTAAACTCTGGGCTTAAAATACACAAAGGATGACTGACTAAAACAGAACAGGTGTTAACTAAGTACCAGGGAGTCTAAGGCCTTGTCCACACGAATACGTTTTTGTTTGAAAATGCATCTTCTTTTCTCCATTTTGGCCTTCTACACCGAGACAGCGTTTTTATTAATGAAAACAACGTTTTTTTGAAAACGCTATCCAACGTGGATAAAATGTGAAAATGCTATTTTTGCATAGTGTGAACTGTCAAACAGAGGTATTTAAAAACGATGAGGCAAGTTTAGTCACCATATTGTACAGATAGATAATCATGTTTATACGGCTATTGTGCCTTAAAGGACAACTGCGGGGCAAAATGAACCTTTGGTCTAATTACACATTGGTACCTAGTCGACCGTTCTCTGAGATTTGTTTTCATGATAATCGAATGTAAAGAGTTTAATCTCTAAAAACTGTTTAGCGTATATGTTAGTATATGGGGGCATTTAATAAGTAAAAATAAGTCGCTAGTTAATACCACTAACAAGGCTCAAAATAGCTCCACACTAACACAGTAACATGTAACATGCAAACCGAGAACTTTGTAAGTGTACAGACCGTTTAATAAGAAGATATTTTATAAAGACAGTACACTTCGTGTATACAGGCAGAAGCCATCTTGGAAAACAGTCTAGATAAGTCGAACCACAAACAGGTCGATGAATGATAGGAACGTTTGGATTTCCTGACAAACATACAAATGGACCAGCCATGTTGACAATCTGTCCGAGTTTTTTTTTTTTTTTTTGCGACTGGCTAATTCAAATTTAGACGACTAAGTCTCTTCTCATTGATTAGCGTTTAATCGACAATTAAGGTATCCCTTGTGAATACCAAAAATCCTTATACTTGCAGGTCACATTCAATCTTATTTCTATTTCACAGTTGCTATTCTGGCTTATTTTGGATGAGCAAGTCACTTATTTTGGGCTTGTTTTGTCAAATGTTTGTAGTGAGATCTGGCAACACTCTGGAGAGAGACAGACTTGCCAAAATGGGCGAATGAGTCATTTTTAAAGTAGATTGTTTTGGGTTGCCAAAGCACATCTGAAATAATGATTTGTACATCCTTATGCATGTGAAATAAATTGTATTAGGTTTGCTTTGCTTAATTTGTTTCCTTCCTTTTAAGTATTGTCTTCAATTATTTGAAAAAAAAAGAAGGTAATTAATAAAGTAAATAGTACATTAAAAGATTAGCATATTCTTCCAAAATTCAATTAAGTAAACGTTATTTCTTTACCTATTTAAAGCAAAATAAACCCAGAATAAACACACTATTGACACTACTCACCTCTGAAAGGTTATGCCATTTCTCTGGGAATTTAAATATCGGCAGTAACTTAAATCTCTGCACAATATTGTGGCATATTTTTACTGTTTTACTGGTTGAATGTGGAATCTACGTATACATATCTATGGTTGCCACTTCCATACACTCTAAAAAATAAAGGTGCCAGGAAGAACCAAAAAGGGGGTTTCGCAGTGATGCCATAGAAGAACCTTTTTTGGCTCCCCAAAGAACCTTTCACTGAAAGGTTCCTTGAGGAACCTATTTTTTTCTTAGTGCCACAAAGAACCTTTTTCAGTACTGCAAAGAACCCTTCTCAAAGGTTCTTTAAAGAACCTATAACCAGATTAATCAATCTGATCAACACTTTGAGAGTTCAAAATGAAGAGCTCCTGGCTATTCGGTGTACAAACTGAACAAAGAAAAAGTCTGTGTATTGAAAAAATCTGTGCACTGACTTGTTGGCCTACCTGAACTGTAATGGGGACTCGAACCCATTTTAAATTGTCTCAGTCTTAATACTATACTAATTATTATTATTATTATTTGTGTTGATAGCCCTATATTGTAAAAAAAAAAAATGCACCGAAAAATTAAATTAGATTTGTCCAAATTTCTATATGCACGTGAGCATGTACTGAATTATTGTATTTCGACGGAAACTGCAGTCAAGCTTTTATTTAGGCGGAAAAACAAGTTTACAAACTCATTTCATTCAGATCTAGTAAAAAAAAAAATGCTGTAATCATCAACTATGCAAAATGTGAAAATACGTTGCCATAAATAAATGTGGGAAACATAAATTTACTCCAACAATATGAGGTCACATGAGATTGTGAAGAACCATTTTATAATCTGAAGTACCTCGTGGTGCTACAAAGAACCTTTAGTGTAATGGAAAGGTTCCTTGGATGTTAAAAGTTCTTCATGGAACCATATGACCCAACAAAGCACCTTTGAAGAACCTTTATTTTTAAGAGTGTAAATTGTCAAACTGTGCATATACACAACAAGATTAAGCTCTCAATTGTGGAATGAAAGCAAAATCCATATGTAAATGCGCCCAAAATGTGATGTAGCAGTTGAATTCTGGCTTGGACCGCAAACCATGTGACCCCGAACACTATTGTACATTGACGGACAAAGGCTCTTGTTTGGCATTGACATTCCATACAAATGTATCATTCCTTTTTCCACAAGACCTCTGTGAATGAAGAATTGTGAATCAATAACCCTTGGAGGAGACTAAAGACAGCCATATTCTTCAGCTCATTAAGCCCTAATTCGTATTCTCGTTGTAATTGGCTCTTGTTTTGTGTATTTCCCGTCTCAGATGACCTTGATTAACAGCGACTGATTGACTGGTTTGTTTTCTCAATGACCCACTCACTCGACCCATCATACCCAGCATTCATTCTTTCAATAGACACTCATAATGGGGCTACTTGAAGACTGAATGCAAAATGCACATCGGCCCACAGAGACTCCAAAGCCGTGGGTTCGGAGGAAACGGGGCGGCATTCACGATCATTAGCTGTCTCTAAAGATGGCAGTGTGTGTGTGGGGGGTGTGGGGGGTCTGGACAGCTTTTGAAAATGGGTTTTAATGATGGTCCCCTCCTCCCCCTCTCCTGCTGACTGTATAGCAGCGATTCACTGTCTGTCAGCCGCTTCCCCTCCCTGCGCCTGACCATCCTGACCAGTGTAATTGTTACCTTGTGCTCTGCCTCCTCTGTACACAATGACTCCGCGTCGTTAGAGATGAGAAAATTATGTGCCAACAACTGACAAGGTGTAATTGCTAGGCCAGTTTAAGCTGTGCTGTAAAGTTTCTGTGAAAGTGGTATTTTTAACTTTGCGAAATGGAGCGCCGTGTTCGTGATTCCTCAGTGTGCTATTTGTGCTTACTGAAGAGTCACAGAGGTCTTCGGTACCAAGGATTCTTGTGGTTTTTAATCATTAGGCCTCAAATACAGTATTTTGGATTAGATTTTTTTTTGTATTGGCCACATTTTCTTTTTGTTTTGTTGTGAAAATATACTGCTTTTGTCACTATTATTGATAGGTCACCAAAAAAACAACTAAATTTTCATTATTTCTTCAAGAATTTTCATTTATTATTTGTTCAACTTTTGAAGAATCATCAGGCATCACATGTATCATAAAGCTAACAGTTACCACGTCTGTCAATTTGAAATACGCTGAAAAAAAACAACAAACATTGGTGTACGATTTACTTTGAAATCATTTTCACTCATAAATCGCTAGTAAATTTCGCATTTTTTTGACATTCTGAAGACAGTGTTGTCGTTTGTTTGACCTTCCTAAGGCTGACGAACTAAGTGGTTCAAATTTATTTTAAACACTGTTGCTGAAAATTATAATACAGTTAACAGCTTGTTTTATGTTGTTTTGTTTGCTCTCGTATTTGTAAGATGGTTCACCACTCCTTAGGAAAATTAGCCATGGTTTTGTGATCAATTGCTGTTTCTATTACCTTAGTTTTCTGACATAGGTCATGATTAAATGATGGATAACATTGTATCTATAATGTATAAGAAAATTACTTAAA
The DNA here is from genome assembly GCF_988280905.1 of Pimephales promelas. Classification (NCBI taxonomy): domain Eukaryota; kingdom Metazoa; phylum Chordata; class Actinopteri; order Cypriniformes; family Leuciscidae; genus Pimephales; species Pimephales promelas. The sequence continues at coordinate 33,134,667 of NC_142775.1, read as the reverse complement.
ACATGACACTCTGAAACGCCCCGTGAAATCTGTGCTTGCAAAGTCTGTGTATGAAATACGTTCTACACGATCCTCTTGTTTTTTTTTTTTTTTTTTTTTTTTTTTGTTTTAACATTGTCAGGGTCTGAATTGGGCTCGAATTGGTTTGAAATTGACCCCATCATTAATATTTACCCTAGAGATGAACTCAAAATTATGGAGTGGCATGATATTTACACTGGAAGGGCTCTGCCAATCACAACACACTAGACCAGCTAACCAATCACAGCACACTTTGTATTTCGGTAAGAGGGGCTTAATCAAAATCGGCGTGTTCGAGCCAAACCGGGGAAAGAAATAATGCGTTTTTTGAACAATCAGTCATGAAAACATATTCTAGTACACTCTAAAAACAAAATCAAGACTGTGAAAAAGGTATAACAGGACCCCTTTTTGAAAATTACAGAATTTCTTTTTTACAGTGTTGTTATTTATCCATACTTAGGTTTTTTGATAATTTACCTTACAAGATTTTTAGATTACAATAATAAACCAAATGTCCTCAATTTGCCAATATCTTTAACTTAGACCACAGAGCATTTGTTGTCTCAGTGGATTGATAATGGAAGCATTTTCAGTCTTTTTTTGTGGGTTTGATGCATTGGCCATTAGAAGATGCCTAAGGGAAGCAGTAAAAAGCTGTGCCCATCCAAAGCCAACTTCCTGGCACATTTGTGCTTGTGGTGACTTTGCCACAAAAGTCTTTTGTGTTCTGTCTAGAGAAATGATAAATCTCACCACAGATGCTATAGCCTGAATCATTCATGAATTTCAAACAACCATCAAAGAGACTGAGGTGCTGTTTCCACGACACCACTTTCAACTAAAAACTGAAAACTTTTTATGTGTTTTGGCCGTTTATTTACATGACAATGCTGTTTTGGGGGCCTGAAAATGCTTTAACGTTTTTAGACGGGTTACAAAGTGCAAGTTTTTGAAAATGATACCGTTGCTGTCTCCGTGTAAACTACAAAAAAGTGAATTTGTGAAAATGGTGACATCATGCGAATTACGTGTTCAGTTATAGGTGCATAGTGTTTCTTTAAAAAGCGATATCGCCATCTACTGGCCTGGCATGCATAATACAGTGCTTTTTGTCGGATCCGTGTGTACCGGGATCGTTTTGATAACGCTGCTGTCTTTACGTGGAAAACTCAAAGGAAAACATTTTCCATGTTTATGCTTAGGCTATTTCAGAATCACTGTATCTTGATACCATCAATATGATGGACAAAATTGTATTGTAGTTGCGAGTACACCAGAGTCCTATTCAATTATTCTTGCCTCACTAAATGCTGCAAAGTGTCCTCTTTTTTGGTGTTATGGAAATGGCCACCCTTATACTAACTTGCATCGAAGCCTACGATTCAATAGGTGTCATCATCGTACAGTACATGTCATATCCAAGTTTATTAGATCAATGGGATTTGTAATGTTCTTATAGAGTAAGATTGTTGAAATCGCAGTCTATAGCAGGCATTACAAAATAACATTTACTATGCTGACACGTTTCATATAAACTAACACTCAGTCGCACTTTGTCTGTAAATATAATTGTGGATTGAACTACTTTGAATGTGGTAACTATAAAAATGGTCCAGAGTTAGAGAGTGATGATTATTTTAAGAGCAGTTGTTTTTATTGTTCCTGGCACAGCGCTTAGGGATCTTACATCGTAGTCTAGTGTCTTAGATTTAGCTTGTTTCTGAAACATCTGTCATGTGTTCATGTCATTTTTCAATCATTAAACATCACATATATTAAAAAAGAATTCTTCTTAGAGATGAATATTGTTTTGCTCCCACAACTGTTATGTCTTATTGGCCTTTAAAGAGATGCTGAAGAAGGCAACTTGTTTTGTGGCATTAAATTATTCTACTTTTAGGATGTTTGGAGGGGTTACTCCGTTCATTTGAAGGAACACATGTTGCTGAAAGCATATTTTTACAAGGTTAAAGCACCCTGCAAGAGAGGTCAAGTGTTTCTGCTCCAGCACTAGCCCAGATGGACTTTCAGAGTCAAAAAACAAAAGGGCATTGTTAAACCACATTACATGCATCTTCTATGATTTGAATAGTGTTTTTGTTAATTCTTTATGAACTTAAAGTAGCTTTAGCTAAATCAATAATTGGATGATTCTTCAACAGTATTGCATTGATTTGTATTATCGTTAACTAAAACTAATACTATAAAAAAACATTTATGCTGAAATTGAAATAAAGCTGAAATAACATTAAATTGAAAAACAAAGATTAATTAAGGAAAACAGACAAAATGAAAAATTAGAAATGTTGCCTTGGAAATAAACTCAAATAGGTTTTAGTTGAAGCACTGAAATTATTAACTGGAAATAAATATAAACTAAAATTGAAATAGCAATATTAAAAAATGAAATTGCAAAAAAATTAAAAATAAGCATAACTATAAAAAAACTATACAAATAAAAGCTAATTAAACAAATTATAAAACTAAAATAAAAACTAAAATAGCACTGGTTTGTTAAAATTTAAACGATTTCAACTTTTTTTGGTCAGTTGGCAATGTGTTTCCTTCAATATTTATTTGTGCCTTTTATTTGGTCACAGACTTAGATAAACTTACTTAAACATACTTCTAAAAACTAAGAAAATCCATCCTACAAGTATTATTCTAAAAAAAATAGATACATACGGACAGTGAAGTACACAAACTATTTCAATATATTAATTGTGTAAAAAAATACTTTTAAAAACCCTTTTAAAAAAATACAACAGTTGTGATGTTATTTCCACCACAACCGACAAAAGCTTTTTTTTTTCCTGTTAGTGTAGTTTACCAAAAGACAAAAGGCTCAGATGACATATTAAACATGATGTGTTAAAAAAATAAGAATAAAATTAAGATAAATATCACAAAATAGTATATTTGTATTGTGCATCATTTCCAATCAAACTGTAATTATATGAAATTATTTTTAAATGTGTAAAAATATAATTTAATTGTTTGTGGGTTTAAGATACATGAAAAAACTCAAATCTTTTAGGTTATCGCTCTTGTGTGCAAACTGGCCTTAACTATTAAAATCCTCTTTCATTGAAATACCGCTGAAATATAATAAAATATCATTCGTAGATGAAAAACACTGTGCATATATATATATATATATATATATATATATATATATATATAGTATTTATAAATGTTGTCTGCGTAACAAACTGAAATTAAATAAGTTTAAATTAAAGGTATAAAAATATGCTAAAATTATTTCAACTTAAACTGAAATACATATAAATTAAAGCTAAATATAACTAAATATATCAAAATATATTTTAATATATATATTTAGTATACACACATACAGTATGTAAATAATACAAAAATAACTTAAATAAAGAAACATTTCCAGGCTTTTTTCGAGCTTATGCCATTTCTGGAGCTTGTAGATAATCCGCTTATATGTGTGTGTGTGTTTGTTGCGGGTTCAAACACTGCAGACATGTGTCCGAGAGCAAAGCACTGAGGCTAGATATCCTCACTCACAGGATGTCCGTCTGTTATATCACTCACTTTCTGAAGAAACGTTACTCGTGTCCTCACAAGAGAAGCTTCTGTTGTGTGTGTGTGGTGTGTGGTTACAGTGAGTCGTGGTTGAGTTGCTCATCGGTGTCGTGTGTAACCGTGTGTGTGTGTGTGATGTTGAGAGAGGTGTGGGTGTACAGTGCAGCGCAGTGGGGTTAGTCATGTATGTCTGGCACTGAGCCGTTCTCCCTCTTACAGTTTCGTGAAGAAACAGTCTATTAATAGATCACTTCTTATCCCACTTGGCAACAGGAAGGGAACTGAAGACAAGAAAAAAGGGAACCAAGTGGCCGAAAGACTCAAACAAAAGAGGAACATTGAAATAAAACATTACATTTTCATTTAATGTAGTAACAAACGTACAGTACTACATTTTTTTAAAATGTTTTTGAAAGAAGTCCTTGATGCTCACCAAGGCTGCATGTAATTGACCAAAAATATAGTATATATTGTGGAATATTGTTATAATTTAAAATAACTGTTTTTTATTTGAATATATTTATTCCTGTGATGCAGAGCTGAATTTTCAGCATCATTACTATAGTCTTACTTACTATCAGAAATCATTCTAAAATGCTGATATGCTGCTCAAGAAACATTTATTATCATTATTAGGGGGTAGCGATACCCTCATTCGATACATATCACGATACAGAACTCACAATATGAAATTGTTGCGATACTGTTGATTATACGTATGAACAGCGCATCCGGTGCGAGTGATTTTAATGTTAAGTCAATGCAAAGACCAGTTACGTGCGTAAAAAAAATCATGCGGCGCAAATGAGGCGTAGAGCGCGGCACATTACACGCGAATACGCCTCATTCGCGTGTCAATTTTGCTCGAACGCCACGAATGATTTAGTTAGTGCTATTTGTGCGTTCACACATTTGACGCGAATTCGCGCTTGCCGCCCGAGCTGAAAAACCTGAACTTTGGCGTCAATTCACGCCACGTTAACCAATCAGGAGCCTAGCTGCTTCCTGCTGTCACGAGGTGAGGTATCTGGATGCTTCAATAAATAATTTTGTAATATGACTAAATGCCTGGTGTGGTTCTAATGCACAACAAAGCAAATATTTTATCACTTAAAACTTTATTTCAATATATGACACGTTTATTTTGTATTGAATTTTATTTATTCCATATCTAGATTATATTAAATATTTGTATAATATAAGACAACCAACATACATGTGCATAAGTTTGTGTCTGGACATGAGAGAGAAAAAAAATCACAGGACAGGTTAATAACTTTTGGAGGCTGTTCAACTGTGCGTTCACAGCGCGTCAAATTCACGTCTACCGCGTCTAGTTTGACGCTTGACCACTTAATTAACCACTTAAAGTTTCAAGCGTAATTTACGTGCGTCGGAATCAAAACCCGTTGGGGGCCATCTTGTTTATGTTGATCGAGTATTCATCGAGAGTCGCCGCTGTGTATTTGCTCTGGAGATTTGTTCAATGCTCGATCAACATAAACAAGATGGCCGCCAACGGGTTTCGATTCCGACGCACGTAAATTTCGCTTGAAACTTTTGTTTTTATGCGTCAGTTTCACTCTTGAAAACTAGTGACGCGGTAGACGTGAATTTGACGCGCTGTTCGCGTCCGGTGTGAACGCACAGTTGAGACCCCACAAAAGTTAGTTTTTCGCTGTTGCACATTAACTGTCTCGCAGGTGAAGATAGAGTGTTTTGTAACCGAGCTGTTTTAACAGACACGTGGTGTCACCGAGTGCGCTTGCGGATGGATTCGCTGTTTAAGTTGACACAGCTGTGCACCAGGATGTCAGATCGAACCCTGCGTCTCTGTTTGTAATTCTCCCCTCAGAGAGCATATTTCCTCTGCTATAAATAGCCGTCCTCCCATATATGCCTGTGGATTTGTGTTTGTTTGTTTTGTTTTTTTTTCTTCCATGTTCCTGCTATATTTGTAGATGAATGGACAGGAAGGAGCATGAGTGCTTGCAGGTCTTTATTGTCGGTTGGGTCTGGGATGATGTGAAATGACAGTGTAGCCAAGGCGACTGGCTGACGGGATGACCCTCGGCGTTGGCCCTCATCTCTCTCCGACTGCCGTGTCAAAGACCTCCGGCCCATGCAGGGACGAAACCGCATGCGCTGCCTTTGAAAACTGCATCGGGCCGTCTGGAATGTCACTTTCACAGCAGACTTGAGTCGCTTATCCGGCTTTGCAAAATTGATGATCTTGAGGAAAGTTTTGGTTGAAGGGGGTTTAAAGATGTAGATCTCAGGTTTGATTCCTTTCGTTGCTTTCGGGAGTTTGGTGTCACTCTGCAGGACAGGATCTTTTTGAGTAATGGGTTTCCTTTCTTGCATGCCCCTTTGCCTCGTCTTTCCCCTCCCAAGCATGAAATTGGTGTTGAGGCGCACTTGATCTTGGCAGGGCTTCCTGTTCCTTCCTCTGGCAGTGGCAATGTGCACATGTCCCTATGGACGTCCAGAGCTGATATCGTGTTTCAAATTCTGCTTCCTTTACGCTTATGTTAAGTCTCAAATACCGCCGCTTTGTTTGGTACATTATAACATTGTTTACATAGCTGGGATATAACTGGATGGTTTGTGTGGAGGAAAAGCTCATATTTTTGGTTATAATTTAGCTTACTTGACTAGCTGGTTAGACAGAGGACTATTTTATTGCCTTGTCTGTTTCATGTCACTCAGTCAGCTCTGGTAACTTGGAATATATCCACAGGAAATGGCAAAAAAGTGTGAAAACTTTTTCATTTGGCAAAAGAGAAGCATGCCTTACGTTTGTTAAAATTTTAATAAATACATTTTGGTTTGTCAGTGTCAATGAAATGTTTACGCCACTCTTACACATCTTTTCACCAAAGACTTGGATTCTGTTTCCAAACCTTGTCTGCCTGCCTTCCTATCTACTGCCTACATATAAAGCAAACTTAACAGAAAGGTAACTTAAAGGATTAGTTCACTTTTGAAAAAAACTTTTGCTGATAAATTACTCACCCCCATGTCATCCAAGATGTCCATGTCTTTCTTTCCTCAGTCGAAAAGAAATTAAGGTTTTTGATGAAAACATTCCAGGATTTTTCTCCTTATAATGGACTTCAATGGGAATCAGGTCCAACCGAGGTCCAAACGACAGTTAATAACAGTTTCAGATGCAGCTTCAAATGTCTTTAAACGACACCAAACGATGAATAAGGGTCTTATCATGCGAAACGATCGGTTATTTATTTCAAAGCTTATTCCAAAAATGTAACTTTTCTAAGGACAAATGCTAGCCTTGTAATATATTGTGAGGCGCGTTTGCAACGTCACATAATACGTAATTACGTTCAAAAGGTCACGGGCGACGTAGCCGGAAGTACAGAATCAAAATCGGCCGACATCGTTGTTTTACCTTTTAATTCCTTTTTTGTAAACGGCGTTTGAGTTAGTTTTCACGTTCAACCTATGCGTTCAACTTGTAAGCACTCTGACTCTGTACTTCTGGCTACGTCGCCCGTGACCTTTTGAACGTAATTACGTATTACGTGACGTTGCTTAATTTCTTTTCAACTGAGGAAAGAAAGACATGGACATCTTGGATGACATGGGGGTGAGTAAATTATCAGAAAAAGTTTTTTTCAAAAGTGAACTAATCCTTTAAAAGGATACTTCAGGATTTAGCATTATGCTTTGTACTAGAAAACCTGTAGTACAGTATTTTCGAATTAGGCTTTCCACCCTCATATCCCCCTGAGACGAGAGATTTATGTATTTTTAGTCTGCAAAAAATCCTCAGATGACGCAAAAATCGTAATTTGTTGGAGTGAACAGGCCTTTATAATTGATTTAAATAGCTTAGTGCTAGCATGATGCTAAGCTAAAAACATGATAGTCCAATAAGCACAAAAAGTATATAATAGTTTAATTAGATGGAACTGTTTCACCTAAACGAGGTGTGTCAGCTTTGCAAAAATACAAAAATGTTTAGGTTTTGGAACAGAACTAATCAAATATCACTTCTGACAACTACTGTTTATCACTCTAGCCAAGATTAACAAGGTAAAGATTTTGAACTACTGTCTCATGCTGATCTACATGACCATGAAAACTTGTCGTTAACATGAGTTTTTTAAAAAATGCCAATTTTTGCAAGTATCCTCATGAATACATTAATTTATGTCTTAAGTGAATGTAAACAGTTGTGAAAGAAAACGCATGTGTAACAGTTTATTGGATCCGTGCATTGAGTCGTAAAGTGACGACAGCCTAATAAACCTGCTGCTGTCTGTCTTTAATGTTTATCAAACAACAAAAGAGAGAACATCTCTCACTGCTCTTGACTGATAAGAATGTATATATTTAATAAGAATAAATGTAAATTTAAATTACACTGTGAAGACTATGCAGTGGGTTTTTTTTTACATTTGATTATACAATACGATTTATGTAGTATTTATTATTTCTAGTTCTTGAAGTTTTAGGTAGGTTTATTTAATCAGTTTCTTTGTTCTTATTTTATCACTGGCTGCTTACTTGCCTTCTGTAAGCTTGAGAAAAATTTTACTTAGGCTAGTATTAGTTTTTTTGTTTGTGTGATATTGAAATTGGTGACTATATTTATGAAATTCCAATAGTATCAAAAGTCATTAAATCATGTTTTAAAGTAAAAAATATATTTCACTGTATCGTGAAATAAAATAACTCATATCGTGATATAAGATTCACCCACCCCTAAGTGATTGTGCTGTGCAGTTTCTGACTTTTTATTAAACATCTCTTTCTTTCTGCAGACGAGTGTGAAGGAAGGGCTGCTTCTGAAACAGACGAGCTCGTTCCAGCGTTGGAAAAAACGTTATTTCAAATTGCGGGGACGTACACTCTACTATGCCAAGGACGCCAAGGTGAGTTTAGCATCACACAGAACTAGTGTTCGATGATATCCTGATACTGATTCTTCTACACACTGAAAAAAAAAAAAGTGAATTACTCCCTTAAAAGCAGTAAACCCATAGCACTTTTTAATTGTATTTAATTCCCGATGAAGAAAATCCAGTTGTCAAAAACATTTCCATGACGATGATAACATTTTTTACAGTGTACAGTAAAGCCTACAGTGATCTAAGGTAAGGGGGTAGTACAATTTGAACCTCTGTTACTGGGCATGCCTGTACTGAGAGGGGCTGAAGAGCTGCACATGGGCACTTGCATTGCACCTTCTGCCATGCCTTTAATGTCACTGTGTGTGTGTGTGTGTGGTTGCACTATGGCAGGCGGGTGGCGTTTTGGCCCGCTGGCAGTATCGAGTCTCTCGTAGCCGCGTGTGCTGGAGGGTGCTTTCCGTCTGCTGGACCGGTGCCCGCCAAACGCCGCCCACTCTTGGCCCCAGTGGATCGGAGGAAGGCTTGATGGCGATTCGGGTCAGAAACAACAGCGACCCCCTCTTAATATATCTATCCTTCATCAATGACATTGCTGACCGTCCATCACCCTGCCTGACGTTGTTCGGGATGCCTGTTCTCCTCATTGGACGAGAACAGTTTAGCTGTGGAACAGCTAAAGCGACATCATGTCATTTACGCGTCTGCTTGTCCGCTTAGGCTTCTGAAGAGGAGAGTCCCGGAGACGTGCCTTGTATGTCATTGTCCTGAGGGGAGACATTTTACCCCTCTAGTGTGTCTCTGTGCCTCCACCATGAAGACACTTAAAGCAAGCCTTGCATTGAGTGTGTCTGCCTTCATTCGTTTGTTCTCTGCTCAATCCGCTGCATTTCCTGTGGTTATGGATGTAGGGCACTGTGATATTCTGTTTATTGTTTAGTTTTATTTTCCCCCAAATTAATTTGGTTCCATTTTAATTGTTCTGGATTAGTTTTAGTTTTCTTTTCAGTTTAATAACGAAAATCATGTCTAATTAATTGATATAATGAAACAATTTAACAGCATTTTTTTTAGTTAAATTTGATTGGTTTACAAATACATTTAATCAAAAAGTATGTCTAATGAATTAAATTCATAAAAAATACAATTTATACATTTATCAACAAGAATAAAGTCTAATAGGGTATATTACTGTAAGTATGGGTATATTATATGAATAAGGTTTCAAGAATAATAATAAAATGTTTTATCTTTTCAAAACTTCTGTTTACTTTTAAAGTGAAAATGGAAGAAAAATGCTGATATTCCTTAGAAAAATTATGTTTTAATAATGTATTCTTTTTCTTATTACTTTGAGAAGTAAATTCTACTGAACGGATATATTTCTGTCGCAATTTCTTCAAAAGTAATCTTTTTTCACGGGTTTTCATAACTGTGGATACATGATGATGATAGTTTAAATCAAATGAAATGGTGAAATACCACAAGCGTTGCACATGTTTGAGTATGTGACGAAAGCGCGCCGTTCATTTACACAGAAACACGCAGGACATGCATTCTTCATTATTTTTTTCACTATTTTTGCACTTTAATATTCACAGACGTTAGTCCATATTGCGATTTGATTGAGTGTTTATGCATTCATCCAAAAATGTCCAATTTCCATGACATTCCGCGTTAAACTTAAAATAAATTTTTTGTGTCTGGCTTCCACGATTACGTCCACGGAAATCAAAGGGCCCTGTGGGTGGCATTCAGGCGTTTCGACCGTGATCTGAATCCTGAGAGAAAGAGTGAGTGCTTAAAATTCAGCCCAAAAATCGCCAGCCATGCAGCTGTTACGCGACTAGCATGCTAGCACTTCCTGCGTAGCTCCTGAATGACATGGAGTGGCACCAGCACATGGTGACAGAGAGCTGGGAGTGACGCCACAGACCTCACAGGCAGAGACGAGGTGGCCGATCACACTGCTGCGCTCAGACAAGGGGCTTTTGTTTGAATTGGCATAGCACTCGGGTCTGTGACAGACTAGCCAACACGGAGGCCTGCACTTCATGCTGTAGAGCGGCCAAGCCCACATATCATAAAGAGGATGTCACACTGTATACATCGCCTGAGTATACAACCATCATTTACTCAAATATCTGCCAATCACCAAAACAAATCTTCACTGATTCTATTTAAACTTGATGGAAAGGACTTTTATACACATTTTATCCTACCTGAACTTGATTGTACAGGGATGGGTGGTATGATGGTATATATCGTATCACTACAGTAGATGTGTCAGCTGTTTGATGTCTGGTCACTGGTATAGCCTATGTATGTTTATGACATGATGTTCAAAAAAAAAAAAAAAACGTTGTTAAAAAAATACCTTGCAAAAGATTATGTGCATTACTGTTCAAAAGTTTGAGGTCAGTAAGATTTAAATAAAACAAAGACTTTTACGTTGTTGCAAACATTGTTTTATCAGAATCACTAAACAAGTTTCCACACACAAAAAAAAATGTTATGTAGCACATATATTTTGTTTTTAACATTGATAATAATACTAAATGTTTCTTGAGCAGCAAATCATCATATTAAGAATGATTTCTGAAGGATCATGTGACACTTACAGTAAGACTGGATGAATAATGCTAAAAAAATCAGCTTTGCATCACAGGAATAAATTATATTTGAAAATATATTCACATAGAAATTTTTTATTTAAAATTGTAATAATATTTCACAATATTTACTGTATTTTGATTAAATAAATGCAGCCTCGCTGAGCAAAAAAAAGCATTGAATAATCTGATCTTTTTTGCTTGTGTTGTCCATCAAGTTGCAAAAAAATTAATTAAATAGTAGATTTAATTATATCAATAAAAATAAATTAAATTGAATAAAGTTCGATTATGAGAGATACCGTTTACGTGGCAAAAAATGTCAATATAATACAATATTTTTACTCATACTCCCCAGTCCTAATTATAACTGTAGAAAATGACAAATGTTTTGTTAGCAGTGGTTTCTAACATCCTGGCTCTCACTGAAAGTGGTGTATGGTATCATATCTCAGGCTTATCTCGATCCATCTTAAACTCATATAGCATACAGTATACGCATGTCAGCGCATAGGATAAGCCAGGGACGGGCAGTGTCGGTCCTGGAGAGCCGCTGTCCTGCAGAGTTTAGCTACAACCCTGAAAGAAACCCTCGCCTACCTGTAGCCTTAGTAATCCTGAAGACATTGTGCTTGTTCAGGCGTGTTTAATTAGGGTTGGATCTGAAGTCTGCGGGACAGCAACACTCCAGGACCGACGTTGCCCATCCCTGGGATAAGCAATATTTCAGTAAGCTCATTTTTGTTTCATTTCAATAGAACAGTATCAATGTGCATAAGATTTTTGCTTTCTTAGAGATTGCTAATGACAGCTAGTTCTGTTGTGGCGCTGTGATCGTCCATGTTTACTGATCTCCTCTTTCTCCTCCTGTTCACAGTCTCTTATTTTCGACGAAGTGGATCTTTCAGATGCGAGTGTTGCTGAATCAAGCACAAAGAATGTCAACAACAGTTTCACGGTAAGAGCAGATACATATCTATACTAGTGCTGTCAGATCGATTAATCACATCTAACATAAATGTTTATTATATATATACACTGCACATTTATATAAGTTGCGATTAATCGAATTAATAACAAACTAAACATAACAATTGGATTAGATTAGATTAGATTAGTTATATTATGTTGTATTATAATTATTCAGTGTCATTGTTAGCTATATTCATTGAGCAATGGTATATACTGTAAATACGATGCAGTAATACTGTTTTTTAACATTGTAATTATATATACACATATATATCAATTATCATAAATGTTAAAAAATTAACATTATACTTTGTTTTTTTTATCATATTGGATTTAAATAAAAAACAATCTCTAACTTTAGAGAGTAAGAGAAACACCACGAGAGTGTTTGTAAAACATCAGAGGGAGTGACAGAAATGTTGCCCTCTTTTTCTCTTCACCCTAGCAACCATTTAACTCAGCCTAGCAACTGAATAGGAACATGAAAAGCCATATCTCAGCACCAGAACATTGTAGTAATTTAGGGTTGGCCTCTATTGACTTAGAGGCCGTGTAGCCTTATCATAGCAACTCCCTATGAAACTTAGCAACCACCTAGCAATGCCCTAGCAACCACCCAGAACACCTTTCCCACATTATAGTGGATTTTCCTTTTGCTATAGAATCAATTGGGAATACAAACAATTATGTAGACACTCATTCATCACTATATAACTTTAGCCAATGACTTCAGTTTCTAAGAACCTGGAAAGGTGAAAAGAAAATATTATCAATAAAGGTTACTTATTTTCTAGACAATGAAAAGAGCAAATGCTGCCTAAGGGAAGACTCGTCGTGATTTTCCATGCTCTGGCATCTGTGTGTGTGTTTGTGAGCAAGTAAACATGTGTCATCAGCTGAGATCAAACGGGACGAGGAGCAGCGACTGTGGTCATGTCCTTCTAAAAACGGCAGGCCAGCTCCCCAGGCACGGCTATAAAAAGAAACAGCGGAGGACTAAGAAAGCTCAGCGGAGGACGAGGGCTTATTTTTAGCAACAGAGATGTTAGTGCTCCACTGAGCATGCTTTGGATGATTTGATCGCTGGCATATATTGTTTAACAGAGGGCCGTGTGGACGCGTGTGCAGCGCACGTGCTCTGAGGTAGTTGCTGTGCATCGCCTCGTTTAACAAATGCTTTTTCCCCTCAGAAAAAAAGAAGAAATCGCCCACTGCCAGGAAAAACAACAGATGCTCATTATACTTATAAATTATTGAGAGGCCCATGCTGAGGCTTTTTTTTTTTTAGATATAAAGTGCTCGTTCTTGTTCTGCTGATTTCAGAAGTACATTACACTCTTCTGAGCATCTGAAACACACTCGAAAACCTGTTTGAAAACATTGTTATTCTGACACTGGGGTGCAGTAATGACACACTTGTCTTTTGGGAGAATTTGCTCTGTGGTGGTTGATTGTCCTCCAGAGGCTCTTGAAGGTTATATTGCTCTTTCATGTCTCTGGAGACTTAATTGAGTTCTCCGTAATGTTTTGATGAAATGGCAACAGATGTGTCTCCTAAAATTCTGTCGTAGAAATAAAAATAGTCTCAAATGAAACAGTTGTTGATATAAAGTAACAGTTTAAGCTATGAAATTGATATTTATAGCATTGCTCGGATCATTTTGCCTTGGAATAATATGATGAGAAAGACTTTTGATTGCAGAATTCTTGTAATACAATATCTTGAGCACAAATCTGAGAGCACACTTGTGCACCAATAATGCGATTATTTCTAATTATCAGAGTACGGCATACAGTATGCATGTTATCGTCCATTGTTTGAATCTAATCATATCAAATTCAAAATACATTTTTATGGACGAACTGGATATTATTCAGAGCTGTGATAATACGATTAATGTGTTTGCACGCCTGTTTATTGCGATTACAATCGCCGCACACCACACAGTTTAATGCGAATATGGTTACTACGATTAAGTGTAATCACATTATTGTATTATATTATATTATATTATATTATATTATATTATATTATATTATATTATATTATATTATATTATATTATATTATATTATATTATATTATATTACATTTAGTGCTGGGCAACGATTAATCTCGATTAATCGCATCCAAAATAAAAGTTTGTGTTTATTTAATATATGTGTGAGTAGTGTGTATAATTATTTTGTATATATATATATATATATATATATATATATATATAAAAAATACACACACATGTTTAAGAAACATAAAAATTTAAGAATTGTTTATATGTTTAAGACATATTTAAGAAATATTTGCAGGCATATACTGTATATATATATATATACATATATATATATATACATAATTTATATTAAATATAAATATTTTATATATTAATAACACATTTTTCTTAAATATATACATGCATGTGTGTGAACTGTATATACAAAATAATTATACACAGTACACACATATATTATGTAAACATTACATTAATTATGCGATTAATGGCCATATTCCAGTTTGATAATGATATTAAGGTTATTTTCATCCATGTTTGCTCAAGATCTTGTATTGACAATGCAAGAGTCAAGCACTAAAAATAGTCACTAAGGAGGAGACAGTTATTGACAAAGTAAGAGTATAATCTATACGGTTAATGTGTATAGCATTGCTTGGATCATTTGGCCTTGGGATCATTTGCTGAGAGCCGTTTTGAGAAGTCTTTTGATTGCAGACTTCTTGTAGAATTATTGTTTGTGACACAATCGAGATGTCACTGGGTCTCATTCTCAGAAGAAAACCTGAAAAGCAGTAGACATAAGCTAAAGTCTCCATTTGCACTTAATCTTGTTGCTCTCTAGGAGACAAAATGGGTTTCCTTTTTGAGTTTCTTTCCCGCAGCAGGCACCTTTTCATAATACACAGCCACTTTTGGCTTCATTTTTTTTTCTCAGTGTACTAACCAACTGCTTTGTAGTCTTGCTGTGTTTTTTCTGTTGCTAAAAATAGCTCACAGCACTGTGAAGAGAGAGGGAGCGAAAGAGAGAGAGAGAAAGACAGAGAGAGAGAGAGAGAGAGAGAAGTGATCTGTCTGCGGAACAAAAGGAAATCCTCAGAGTGATGTCACTCAATAACACCTCCCGGTGAAGGGATGCAGTCGGAGCGGGGGGAGTGAAAGACACAGAGGACACAGGCGCAGCGAGTGATGGGAAGAGGTGAACGCTAGCTTGCTCTCTTTAGTGACTCGCTTCTGCTTGACTTGGCAAGCGCTCCGGGGATTGCTCAGTTGCAATGGAGAACAGCGCTCAGCCTGGAAACAAACACACGCGACTTCTTTAGGACAGCCTCTTGGTATGCAGGAATTGTTCTCTATCCGTACATCGAAATTTGTGCTTGTGCGCGTGTGTTTGGCCATGTGGAAGTGTTCAGTGTGGCGGTACATGTGACATCGTCGCATGTGTCTCCGGTGGGCTGTTCCTTGAGTGGTGGAGGGTTCTGCAGAGGTTGGGGAGGGTGAGGGATCCTGAGAAACCAGGCTCAGCACACACACACACACACACACAGGCATCACCTCACAATTACAGAAGCACAGTGCAGTTGAGAGTGGATCGCTGGTGAGTGCACTACACACACACACGCACACACGGCATATGCATGAACACCGTATCCCGATGAGTGTGTGTCTAACAGTGTCGCTTGACATCTGGGTTCTGCTCGCTAGCGGAATGGAAACTCTTTGTGAGCCATTTTTCTTAACACTGACATTGTCTGCTTTGGTTTCTGAGCATGTAAGAGGAAAGATCTTGATGTACGTGAGCGAGGCAAACCTTCCAGCAGCAAGTGCTTTTGATCGCTTGTTTTCGAGAGCAAGATTCCATTATACTAAGTTGGCACCGGCTAGAGCTTTAAAGGGGCTGCGCGTAAATGGATTTGCAATGTTGTATTTATGCTAGCAAGTTTTAATGGCGCAGACTGATGCATATCTTATCGTGAGCTGGAACGCATTTGCAAGAGACATACAGCAGCTTCAGTGCAGCATTAAAATGAGGCAATGTCATGTTCCGTGTGTGTCCATGTTGGAACTTGATGCAAAACGTACCAGCATGGACTTTTTTTTTTTAATTAGATTTTAGATTGAAACTTGCTTTAATGTATAAGGGAATGGTCATGGTCACCATTTAAAAAAAAGAAAGAATAATTCTCCATATTTACATGCTTTTTCCCTTTAGTAGTTTGTTTTACATGGTACTGACACTTATTTTTATTTTTAATTATTTAATTATTTTACATTTTTAAAATGTTTTTGTGTCCTAATTCTTCTATGTAGCCTTTATAATTATTATGATACATATAAATTCTCTTCAAAATAGTGTTTAAAATATTTCTAGGTGGAAATTATTTTTTCAAATTGCATGACAAATTCTGTCATTTTTACATGTCTTTTGTAAACAGATAAATCAGTGTGAGTGTGGTAGTGCTTTATCTGGGATGTTCTCCATTGTCCTGACTAATGGAGCTCATTTAATGATGAATTATATTATAAGGTGAGGATCAATGCAGGAACAATGATAATGAAATATACATGATAAAACCAGACTGATATTGGAAGTATTATTATAAAATGACTTTGTTGATACGGCCCTAATGATCCTCCGCAAGAAAAACGATCCTGACACGCCTGAGATTAAAAGTCCATAAATAGACTGAGCTAGATCTAATGAAATAATAATCAATTTTGTCCAGGGGGAATCCGCTGGCTCACTAATGTGAAGTAATGTAGACTTCAAGAGGTACGTATAGAGAGAGTGCTTTAATTAAATGCAGGATCTCTTTCATGCGGTATGAAAACACTGTGTACCGGTGCAAACACACAGAGATGATGAATTCTGTATCGGGTGTACTTAACCTTGATGGAGAAGGCACTTTAACATGCAATAGGGGTCAGACAGCGCAATATTAAGCCAATATATAGATATATACAGTACTACTGTTCAAACTGCTGCTTAATATTTTTGCGAAAAAAAAACTTCACTAAACATTAGTAGTGTGCCAGCCATCCAATAATCCAATAATTGCAAAAAGCTTTGTGACTTTTAATATGAAGCAAAATTCTCAACAATAAAATTCTGTCGCTTTTATTATGAAATTCAAACAACAAATTTAGTTTTGGCGCTTTAATACGGCGTGATGATTTTATAGTGCCTAAGCTCAAGCGGATAAAGCTACAAGTTACAGCACAAAATAAACTGAATGCTTGTATGTTTGTTTGGTTCTGTCCTGTGATTGTATTGTCTATTTGTCTGAAAAATTGAAAATGTACAATAAATATAATAATAAGAAAAAATAAAAAAAATAAACTGAATGCATGTTCAACTCACTGAAATAAATACTGGGAAACCAGGGAAAGACATCAATAAAACTGCTTGTTGGCTATACAATGTCACTTACCTCAAGCTAGCTTCTATTTCCATAGACTCGTTAGTTTTCTTTAGCAAGAATAACACTAAAGAAGTCCTCATTATTTAAGGATATTTGAATAAATCGGTCATGAAAACAAGTTATTACACTTTACTGTTGTTCAAATGTTTATATTTCACCAACAAACTGGAGCAATTCTTAAATTATTAAAAGATATTAAAAAAAAACCTGCCTTTTGTGCAATTACTGTTTGTACAACTCAGTTTTAGCTATTTGAGTGTTTATTATTAAATATGTTTGATTAAATAATGAATTATTAATTGATTATTTATTTTCGGTTTCCAGCCAAGTGCATCTTGAATTTTCAGTTTTGGCACAAAATTATTATTATTTTTATAAAGTCTTTACTGTAAATCTACTGAATACTCTAATGGGCCTTTGCTGAATAAAAAGTGTTTTAAAATAAAATTTTACTGATTATAGAAAGTGGGAATTTCAACTTATACAGTAAGATATTCCAGTAGGATTCTCAATAGATCCTTGTTACCTTAAAGTCGTATCTTAAAGAGATATTTACCTTATCTGGTTACCTGGTTAGGTTACCTGACAAAAATATGATAATAAATAAATGTATTATAATAATGATGCATCCTTTATTAAATTAGGACTAGATTTTGTGGTTCTTTTTATAACACTAACACCAAGAACACTTAACTGGCATTGATATTTTACTGAATCTGAGGTGCTGTCCATACGGTTTCCGTCAAATGGCGTTTTCTCACAGACCTTCATTAAAGGTTTAATCTGTCGACTCTAGAATGTTCTATCGTTGATTAGGTCAGACTCATTCCTGCGTTAAATAAAGCGGCACTGGTCTCACACGGGTGCTCTCTTCGAACTCTCTCCGTCTCTACTGCCCTTTCCTGAGTATTGAACTGGAACGGTTTCACTTTCCCCAGACAACAATCAGCCTCCTCAGTTAATGACAGTCTCATTGGTCTGAGAGCTGTGAGATTTGAGTGATTCCTTACATCCTTCTGCACCACACACTGCTGCTCTTTTAAATATCACGTCTTTCACCAGTTTCTTATCTTTCTAACTGGTTTTGGTTCTCAATTTGGTGTTTTTTGCTGGTCCTTTGGCCTGCATTTCAATTGACTCTAAAACAATTGATGAAAAAACAAGACTGTTAATACACAGAGTAGCGATTATGTACAACTTACACATTTGCAAAATCTAGTTGGGAGGGTGGATGAACTACTCATTTTAACTGGAAGCCTCATATAATTAAGTTGGTTTTGGGTTGTTTTCTGGGTCCTGATCCTGAACAGATTAAACGGGTCCTGAGAGGGGTATCTTCTGCATGATACATTTATGTATACTATGTAATAATTATTCATATTTGAAATTGAATTGATACAATTTAAGTAAATATATATAATCTGTTATATCAATGAGAAAAAAGCTCAGAAAAGTGTGAGGGGATTTTTTTTTTTTTTTACCATAAACTCCTTTGTGTGAGAACAATAGAAAAAAGCTTGAACTCTGATGTATTTTTTTCCCTAGCCTTAGAAATGTATGTATGTTCAAAATGGCAGGGCATGTAAGCCTTTCCCCATTGCTATAGAAACATAGAAAAAAAAAGCTTATGATTTGTGTCAGCTTACTGGTGCCATTTTGTTTGACTTTAGCAAACTGCGGCAGTGTTATTTCAGTATTATTGACAAACTATTATAGTTTTTATTAATATTTTGTAATTTAGAATTTTTGTATTATATTTTCTATTTTCATTTAAATTTTTGTTACAGTTTCAAGTGAACTGTGGCAGTTAATATTATATGTTTTCCTAACAAAACTGTTGTTTTGGTACACACTGTCTGGTATTAGCTACTGTTATGCTTAGCTTACCCACATTGAATGACAATTTAGCTTTATTTAATTGTTTTTTACAAACAATGCAGCTCTTCTACCCTGAATCGCTGAGGTTTAATAACCAAAAAAATTCCAAGAAAACGGATGATTAGTCGATCAATGTAACCCATCTCAATTCATACGGCTCAGAACTGGTTTCAGATTGGGAACCAACACTGGCACCCACTCATTGTAAAATAGACTTTAACACAATCCTTAGTTCGTCTAAATTCCATTTGAATGTAATCAAGAAATGCTTTGGCGGAGCACAAGAGAAATCACTCAGTGAAGTTGCCGTGTCCTCGGCGCGAACGGTTGAAGAGGCTTTTAGAGTAAGTGGCTTGCAGGGATGTGCTGGGAGTTGCCCGTGTTTGATTGTGTAAGGGAGAAAGATGAATGCTAATGTGATTACTGCATCACGGCCGGGCATGAAAATTGATATGTTTTTTTTGGCAACAAAAATGAATCAGGTATCTCTATAAGTAATGAAATAATACGCCTGGAAAATTCCAACAGCTCTTTCTGCAGTTGACAGCGCAGCCTGGACAGTGTGACTTCTTTATTTGTTTTTGTAGAAGATACGCAGCCTCTCATGCTTGTGGTTTAGATCTGCAGTATCTATGGTGAACATGTAAATAAACATGAAGCTTAGCGTCGCAGCTCTCGGACTGAACTGCCCTTCACAGATCCGGGGCTGTGCTGCTAAACATGCCTCGCAGAACGCTTGTCATTTACAAGCTATAAAGGACAACTGGAGCCTTACATAGCAGCTGCACGGTGAACTGGCACGAGGTGGTATTTACGAAGGAGGCTTCCAATGTCTTCCTGTTGAAGAGATGCTCCTCAGATGACTGGACATCTGCCAGAGAAAATCTAACGCTCCAAATGACCTTATCTGGTTGAAATTAAGAGTCACCTTTAAAGAGATTGTTTTGCGAAATCCTGAAGGTTGATAGAGAGACGACTGCAAATGCTTGTTCTCATTTAGCATTTATGCAATGTTTTTTTTTTTTTTTTTTTGTCATTTCAATGAATATTTTGGGTTCAGTGAGTACAAGTTAACATCTACAGCATTTATTGTGGAATGTTGACATTCAGAATTAGTTTTTTATTATTTTAATAATTCATTCAATATTCCATATTTTGATATTTTTTTGGGTGGCATACAGTTGAAAAGTCAGGGTCACACAACTGTACTTTTATAATAAAGAAAGAAGTTTCATTAAAAGAAAGTCATGGGGTGCGGCCAGCATCCAGAAACATAAAAGCAGGAAATAATATCATAGAGAAGATCCCCGCGGACCCTCTTAACTTTCTGTGAAGTTCAGTAATGGCGCTTTTCCACTGTACGGTACGGTTTGGTTCGGTACGGCACGCTTTGGCGCTTTTCCACTGCATGGTACGGTATGGTTCGGCTCGGCTCAGTTATATTATGGCGCATTTCCACTGCATGGTACGGCACGGTACGGCTCGCTTCGGCTCGCTTTAAATGGTACCTGGTCTGTTGAGGTTCCAAGCGTACCGTATCGGTACTAAAATGCGATGTGAAACACTGCAGATCACTGATTGGTCAGACAGAATCGTCACTACCAGCGTTATTGTATTTGCGACGCGAGAAACCAAACCCGCTAGATTTAAATAGCCAGTACCTTTTAAACTAATCCCACCCACTTTAAAGCGGCAATGGAAAAGCAACCGAGCTAAAGCGAATCAAACCGAGCTGTGCCGTGCCGAGCCGAGTCGTACAACACAGTGTAAAAGCGAAGCGAGCTGAACCCTGCCGCACCGAACGCAGGGAATTTTGGGAATGTCAATTTACATTTTTTTCACTGTAAATTATAGAATGACTTCTTTTTCACTTCCAAAAACTGTAAATTTAACAGTATTTTACAGTAAAATTACATTAAATGTACCATTATATATGTCACAGTTATTTACCGTATATAGTAAGGAAACTTTCTGTTAACCAATTAACAGTTTTTCACTGTAGCATTTTTACAGTCTTTTACTGTTAAAATCACAATCATTTTTTACAGTGTGGTTGTAATGTACACCCCAACTTAACTTGAATGATGTTTATGAATATGTATGTTTTTATCTGATTTGAGCATGTGTGTTAACAATATTTTCAAAAGATACTTTTTTTATTTATTGTGAAAATAATTTACAGGTACACCGTATTACATTCATAATGGAAGTATTATAAAATTACCATTTAAATAACAGCGTCATTTTATATATATATATATCACCATTCAAAATAAGATGAGTTTACCAAAAAATAAATAAGAATGAATAGACAAAGGTAAACACTAAAAAATATACTTATAAATACAGATAAACATCACAGTGAAATTAAATTTAAAAACTTTAAATGCACAGTATATATTCAAAACAAGTATAGCCATTTTTCAAGACTTATAAGAAAGAAAGAAAGAAAGAAAGAAAGAAAGAAAGAAAGAAAGAAAGAAAGAAAGAAAGAAAGAAAGAAAGAAAGAAAGAAAGAAAGATTTTTTTATCAATTCTGTCATTATATTTACACCCCCTCATGTTCCTCCAGATCACTGGCTCCATAGACTGTAAGTGCATTAGCGTAACTGCGGATTGATGAGCTGAAATTACTGTTAATCGACATTATTATGCCACAAATGCTGTTGAAAGAATTGTATCGAACCCGGAACATTCTTTTAATGATACACTGCTAATAGCTTATGACTTCATGACTTTGTCAATTGGTAAAGGAAGTCATGTTGAAGTAGAAACAGAAGCCGTGGATGGAGCTATCTTCACCCGCCGTCCCAACGGCAAACATAATGAGCTACAACGTTGACATCCTCATAACTCTGTTGCGTTTGTAATTCTCTCTCAGCACCTCTGCTGCTGTTAGTGGATATCTTCAGCACATTCCCCTGTAATCCACTCATGCGGCACGACAGCCAGTGCATTTTCTCATTGGGAGATTGTATGGCGTTGTGTAACACCGATAGCGTTGTTTGGTTGGTAAACACACCACTGAAAACTGCAGTAACCACCAGATAGGCCAAACCTAATTAGAGACGGTTCACTCCCTACCATGCCAGATGGTAATGGCTGATTTTCCAAAAATGAGTGAGGGCAACTTTTAGTTGAGACATTTTAAAAAAAAAATAACAGATGGGTTTTTATCTATCACACCCATGTGAGCTCATTATTGCAGCCAGGAATACATGGTTCTTTTGTGGCTCTTTATAATTAGTGAGAACACTGACACTTGCGCTAAGGGAGGATCTGTGATGCCAGTTCATTGTGGATACAGAGATTGGAAACAAGTAGACATTAGAACAATGCTTTTAATGCAACCATTTCAGTCACGCAGAGCACAAGCACGATCTCAAGTTTCTCCCAGACAGCAATGAAACTCTAGAAGAGCAAACGGAGACCGGAAAAGGTCTGTAGTAATGGGACACGTTTCTTTTAGAATTTCAAAAGAAATGTCAAAAATGTCTCGTGCTCAGGTTTGTTCAGACTACGAGGTTTGCAGTCAAAAGGCAGGGCTCTCAATGCAAACTCAAATCTTTTCATGACCCTGCGATTCATGTCGCAGTTAACTTAATAATGTTTGTTTGAATTCATCCTCAGGAATATTAGGATTACAGTCTGAGACTTAATACTTAAAGGGTTAGTTCGCCCAAAAATGAAAATTCTGAAAAGACTTCCGTTCATCTTTAGAACACACATAAAGATATTTTGATGAAATCTGAGAGATTTCTGTTCCCTCCTCTGTCCATTTTGACCCCTCAAAAAGTTCATAAAGAGATCGTAAAACTAATCCATATGAGTTGAGCGCTTTAGTCAAAATATTCTGAAGACACGAACGCTTTATATGATGAACAGATTGAATTTAGACTTTGGTTCACATATGAACATTGATTAGCGAACATAAACAGAAGCTCAACCAAAATTTTGGACTAAACCGCTCACTTCATATGTATTAGTTTTGCGATCTCTTTACAAACCTTTTGAAGCACCAAAAGTGGTAGATGCGTCAATGGAGGCAAAGAAATCTCTCAGATTTGATCAAAAAGATCTTCATTTTTGTTCTGAGGGTGAACAGACGTCTTACAAGTTTGGAAAGATATGAGGCTGACTAATTACTGAAAGAATTGTCATTGTTGGTTGAACTAACACTTTATTGAAACCTGATGAATTTCTGTTCTTCCATTGAAGTCCATTACACCAAATATGGCACATATATACATTGTTTAGTGAATATATATGTTAAGCAAAAGCTCAACTGTACTTGCTTGACACGCAAACCTAATTGGTTCACACATATCAGGCAAGCACATTTAAGCCTCCACCTACCAAACATGATCTGATTATGCATGTGCATTGATCAAAGTGTGTGTGAATAAAAACCTAAATTAAATCTGTTACGTCATACATATAAAGCGAATAAGCGATTGTCGCTATAGAATGCCGAAGTTACGACGTCACTCTGTAGGCCAAAACGCGGAAGTGAGTTAGCATTTTAGCACTACGGTTCCCTCGCTCTAAAGCCTTTGGGATTTTTGAATGTTTTTTTTTGCTAAATCGCCTGAAATAAGGTCTGTGGTGAACAAAGCCTCTAAATATTTTCACGTTTTGATCTATGACATAGAACACACATTTATAACCTGCTTATGTTTTTTTAAACTTTATTGTGTCTGACTGTGTTTTTTTAAATCTTTATATAGGCTTCAAAATGCATACATTTTGGATTAACGTGTAAATATTGCTAGACAAAACATATAAGGGTCACAACCCTTTGTTAAACACAGATCTTACTTTTTGCGATTTTCGAAAAGTCTAAGGGGAAAATGCATTGCTTTTCGACCGAGGGAACCCATGCGCCGCTAGCTTCCGAGTTGTCCTTCAAAGTGACGTCATCACTTCGGCACTCTATTCATATGGATTACTTTCACAATGTCCTTTACGTTATGAACTTTTTGAAGCTTGAATGTTTGGTGAAATGGACTGTCAGGGACAGAAAATGTCATTAAAAATAGATATGAGTGAAAGTCTTATGGGTTTCAAATTAAATTAGGGTTAGTAATAATGACAGAATTGTCGTTTTTTGGATGAACTAACACCAAGTCTCTTGAACAATGAAAGAGCTACCTCCAAGGATCGAAAATCAAAACAGTTGGAATTCCCACTGTTTTACTCTGAGATAATTGAACGATTTACATAATGATTTAAACCCAGTGTTTTTAAACTCACAGTACCAACATTGAGAATATGATTTATATTTGGGATCTGCGGTGTTGTTTCGGTGCAGGTGGTAAGCTGTAATTCCCTGAGAACTGTATCTCCTGCTTCACCACGTACGGCGTCGCAGTGAAAACTGTTGTCGGGTTGCTGTGAGCCTCCGCAGTGGCACCGCCGGCGAGGGGAGATGTTAAGGGTGCCGTTATCAATAAATTATAGTGGTATTAAAAGCGCAGAGTTTGACTCGTGTGGAGGCTGCCCCTGTTATGAAACAGGCTTTTAGCATTTTCTCAGGCACTCCGCTTGTCAGCCCAAATCTCGCTCAAGCATCCGAGAGGAAAAGACCTGAGGGGTTGAGGTGGCCGTTTAAGAGGAGAAGAGGAGGAGGCAAGCGGTGGGGTGGGGGGGGTTTGTCCCGAGCTTCATCTTAAAGAGTAGAAGGGGGGGGGGAGACTCATTGTCAGTCGCAGTCAGTCAGGCAGGAGGGTAAGACACTCCGCTCTCATCTCCCCAGATCTCTGTCTCCCTGTAGGTAATTACACCGTTCCGAAGGCTTATCCTGTGTGCCGAGAACAGGAAAGAAATGGAGGACTGGATCAGCTCGCTGAAATCGGTTCAGTCCAGAGAGCATTACGAGGTAAGAGCACAGTTTGAGTCGAGTTGCATGCGTGTTTGTTGTTTTTCAAGCACACTTCTTCGGAATTAGAAGCTTAATACGCATCTCTCCCTCATCTCGACTCGGGTCATGTGTGAATCTAGCTTTTAAACCGACCTGCTTTGGAATTTCCTCTTCTCTTCTCAGTGTTAATGAAAAAATGATGTTATCCATTTAAAATAGTTCTGGGAGAAGGGAGTTTTGCTTGTTTGCTGTTGCTAATTGCTGTGGACAGCTATGTTAGCATGTGGCGGCTTTTAACATCTGAAACGGTTCATCGCATGCCAGCAAATGAAAGTGCGGACTGCGGCGTTGAGTGTTGACTGTATGCTCACTTTGATATGAGATGAAGATGGTTATGTAAGACTCTCAGCCCCCGTGTTCTGCAATACCACACCCTGAACTCCAGCGCTACATGTGCCAGTCTGTGTTGCATGTGTGTGTGAGCTGAAAAGCATAGTCTTTGTTTTAGGGGCTCTGAAAAAGTCTTATCCTGGCGCTGCCAATTTGTCTTAACTTCTCCTTTGCTAGACGGCACAGTTTAATGTGGAACATTTCTCAGGGATGCACAACTGGTATGCCTGCTCCCACGCTCGCCCCACCTTCTGCAACGTCTGCCGGGACAGCCTCTCAGGGGTCACTTCTCATGGCCTCTCCTGTGAAGGTAGGTCTTTGCCCATCTCTCTCTCTCTCTTCTCAAATCCGTATGTCGGATAATCCCTCTTCAATTATGAAGCTGCTTCACTCAGCGCGCTGTCCATCCCTAAAGGTGTCATATATTCATCAAAACTGCTCAGGGGTGGTCGGGGATGGTTCATGGTTGCATTAGAGTCGGTGACACTGGTTAGAACTACTTAGTGCAGAAGCACAGCTAATTGAGGTGGAGAAGAGATGCGGGCGGAAACGTATTGCAATCAATGCATTGACGTCGAGTATCTGTCTTTTATTAGTTTAGAATTTGCGTTTCAAGGGTATTATGTTTGCTTCTTATATTCAAATTCTCTACTGCTGAGGTGCTTCCACATTAATCAGAGAAAAACTCTTGTTGCTTCTCTTGTTTGAGATTGAGAGGTATGAAACTGCCAAAACACTCCACCTCTCTACCACTAAAGTCAACACCAATCACAGACTATTGTACGTCAGTAATCTGACATGTTTTTGAGTACAACGTATACTCGTTAATACAAATGGACTTGTTGAATGAGTTTGGATTTTATCCATCTGTAATTCAGGTTTGGATTGTAAAAAGGGGGATGGAGCCAGGTGATTATAGAGGAATTGTTAAAAAGTAACAGGGTAATCAGGGTTTGCATGGTTAACTTCAGCAGTTATACCATAACTATGCATTATGTGATGAAAAAGCTTGTTTTTCGATTAATGGTGATTCAAAAATAGCTGTATATTATTAGGGCTGGGTAATAAATATTGATTTCTCGATATTAATCGATTCTCATTTTTACGAACCGATATCGATTCTTAAGTCTCAAGAATCGATTATTCATCCTGTCTCAATTGAATGAATGGGATATTGTATCACGGCTGCGCGCATAAAAAAATCGCAATAATCTTTGGCCTTTGTTACTATTGATATGAAGCAAAGTCTCAATTTTCAAATTACGTCCATTTTCTTTAGAAATTCAAAAACATAAATAGAGTTTTGGTGCTGTGGCGTGAGATCGCTCTGGTGCAGCTGATGAGAAGAAGCAGCGCTGATCTCTCTTCCGGCTTAATAATACCAGTCACAGCGCCAAATAAACATGAATGAGCATCTGAAAGTGTGATCAAAGATAGAGTACAACTTATCGAAATTCGTATCATGTCACATTGATTCGCTCAATCAGCGTTTCAACCGTGGAAAGACGTCAGTTAAACAGCTTGTAATCAATGTATCGTCATATTTACCTCAGAAAACCCACATCAACTCGTTAGTCAGCTAGGAAAAAATAACTACAGAGAGGAGCATTTTGCTAAATATATAGCCACCATTTAAATGTTTATATTTCAAATAATCTTCTTATTATAAAAATAAATAAAAGTGTAATTTAAGTGATTCATTCATTATTACCTTCATATTAGGCTAATGAAGCCTAGTAGGCTACAACTATAGTCTCCCATAGTTTACAGCATTAGTTAAGAGATTTGATTCCCTTGAGAAAAAATGCCATTTATTGTAACTGATATCCAAAATAATCGACATTGAATCGAATCGAATCGTAATCGAAATCGAATCGAATTGCAAGCTTGTGAATCGAAATCGAATCGAATTGTGAAATTTGTCTCAATACATTACCCAGCCCTATATATTATGATTGGAAAAAATGATCAAATTGTTTTATAAATGTAACAAATATACAATATATTATAACTTGTACAAAAATATTAATTCTTATATTATATTGCATTACATTACTAAAAAATTATTTAAAAAATATATTGACATTTAAGAATCAAAAACTTGTAAAAATGACAAAATCACACAACATTGAAAATTGCTATTATGCACTATTCACTGGTTCATATTATTGGTTTTATTGATTGATTGATAGGAGTGATCAGTCAAATCTGATTCATGGCTCAGGTGACTGGCTTAACATTTTATAATACAATACAATTTGACATTTGAGGACAGAAAATCATAATCATGAACACTCTTTAAGTATTAAAAGTTTATCAGTAAATAGTCGTCACATTTATATATATAATGCTTTATACAATTGAAGATTGTTTCTAAGCAGCATTACAGTGATAATTAGGAAAATTATGTAAACAGAGTTTCATCTTTCATCTTTAAAGCACCTCAAAAAAGTCAGTTCAGTGTTGATTCAGTTCCATCAAATTAGTTCATTTAATCTATAAAGCACTTCTGAAGAAAAATAGTGATGTCATCGTCCAGCTCTGTTTAGTTCTCATCCAATAGTGACAGTGCAGTCAAATCAATAATATTGTAGAATATTAAGTGTCTCCAACTAAACAAGCCAGAGGCAACAGTGGCAAGGAACTGAAACTCCATCAGGTGACAAAATGGAGAAAAAAAACCTTGCAAGAGACCAGGCTCAGTCTCCTCTGGCCAACGCACGACCACAGTGCCAGTCAGAAATCAGATTGTGGATTGGTAACATTCATCCAGGTCCTTTTGCTTTAGGATCGGATTCATCACCCCCAAAAAAAAAAAAAAAAAAAAAAAAGACAGAAAAGAAAGTTTATAAAATATGATATAATATTTGATAGAGTTGATAATTGATTTTTTTTTTCTTATAAACAATCTTGATGTTAAATTTTGTGGCTAGTTACTTGTAATCGACCTGCAGAGGAACATGCTGGCAGGTTAAAACAATCACTAAAAATACCT
The DNA here is from genome assembly GCF_988280905.1 of Pimephales promelas. Taxonomy (NCBI): domain Eukaryota; kingdom Metazoa; phylum Chordata; class Actinopteri; order Cypriniformes; family Leuciscidae; genus Pimephales; species Pimephales promelas. Next base: position 33,106,074 of record NC_142775.1, on the reverse strand, counting down.
CATCCAGGGTCATGCATTATGCATACTAATGGTGTGACATCATGTGGAAAGAGAGTGCTAATTAGTTTCAGAGATATGCAGATGGTGCTCATTAAACTCAGCTGACTGTCATTGGCTCATTCAAGTTGCTCATTCACGCCTTAGATGTAATAAGAAATTCAAGTTAAACCCACACTGCATTGTGAATAATGCAAGCCTCACCATCATACAGTAGTCATCCTAATGTTGATTTTCTACTTAAACATGAAGATGCCATTTAGAATGACAGTTTTCTGGAGTCACGTTGCATTAAGCAAAAGTGGATTTGTTGTGTGTGTGGTCGCAGTGGTCTAGAGAGCGATAATTAAGGAGCGCTTTCCAGTGCTGTTGTCACGCGCTTGCGTTTCCAGCAAGCAGACTCGCTACTGAGTATTAATTACTGTATGTGTTGCTATAGAAAGATGATCTCATTTCTTTCAACAAACCTCTCATTACTATCTACAGGCCTGAGAGCTGTTTCTGTTCATATGGAAATTGCTTTTGTTTTGGCTGTTAACTAATGATGCTTTAGAGTGGACTATTGAGTGAACAATCAACATTATTTATAAAAGAGATAATTTTGGTCCTGGATGCTGATTGGTCGATACAGAACTCTTGCTTTGCTAAAGTGCACAACATAGTAACAGTTATCCCTTGTAATTGACAATTAGTGACTTCGCTTAATAAAATAATGTTTAAATATTTAAAATAGTTTTAACATAAACGGCTAAAAGTTTGTGAAATTTTCAGTGACACCAGTTGCTGTAGTTGAGGTCTCTGCCAGAAGCAGCAGCTCATTTGCATTTAAGGGGACACACACAAAACGTCTCGGTTACGTATGTAACCCTCGTTCCCTGAGTAGGGAACGGAGACGTTACGTCAGAAGTGACGGAGATTGGGGGTTTCGCATAGAAAGCCAATCCTCTTCGAGTATTAAAACACGAGCCAATGGCATGCAATGCCTTGGGGCTGCGGAAATTTGCATAGCGTACTCCGCCCTACTCCGTGAGTATAAAAGGAGGAAGTGAACGCAACCGCAGTATGTCTTCGCTGAGGAGCCAAGACTGAACTCGGCCTCTACCCAGCGATACAGCAGAAGTGGCAGGGAGACGTAACGTCTCCGTTCCCTACTCAGGGAACGAGGGTTACATACGTAACCGAGACGTTCCCTTTCGTAGTCACTTCGAGTTACGTCAGAAGTGACGGAGATTGGGGGTCTGTGCCATCACGCCATCTTCAAGCTGCCTTCCAGTGCCCTGCGAAAGACTGAACCCCCGAGCCTTACCTCTTTTTTTTTTTTTTTTTTTTGGGGATCCGACTTTGACACAGGATTACCAAGGTACACTGGGAAACATATCCCGAAGGGGACATGCTACCAGCTGCCTACCGAAGGGAGGACTTAAGAATACACATATGGCCACATAGGAACGCATATGGAACACTGGAGTACCAACCGCAGGTGGCTACTGATTTAAACTCCAGGGGTGGCAGATGGCTTGCCAAGGGAAGACACATGCTCAGAGAGGCTTACAGTGGATAATACACATGAGACGGTTACCATGGGGAACCGTGCGCATGGAGGCACCTAGCTAGCATCCAGAGCCACGCAGTGGTGCCCGCATCGTCGGTGCTGGAGGACTCAAGACTTCAATGGAAGAACTGAGGAAATATCGCACTTATCCAGTCCGGGGAGTGGAGTGGCGAGCAAGCGAAGACACCTGAGCGGATCCAGAACTGGCCGAAACGAGTACGTGAGAGGATACCGGCTCAATTCGCAGATTATAGAATCTGGCGAAGGTGTTGGGTGTCGCCCAGCCTGCAGCTCTGCAGATGTCTGTTAGCGAGGCGCCGTGCGCTAAAGCCCAAGAGGAGGCTACACTCCGAGTGGAATGGGCCGTCACACCAAGGGGGCACGGAAGGCCTTGCTGCTGGTAAGACAAAGCAATGGCATCCACTAACCAGTGGGACAGCCGTTGCTTTGAGAGAGCCCTTCCCTTCTGGCTCCCCCCATGACAGACAAAGAGCTGGTCTGAGGTCCTGAAACACTGCGTTCTGTCGACATAGGTGCGGAGAGCACGTACCGGACAGAGCAGTGCCAAGGCTGGGTCTGCCTCCTCCAGGGGCAGCGCTTGCAGGTTCACCACCAGGTCCCGGAGGGGAGTGGTAGGAACCTTGGGCATATATCCAGGCCGGGGTCTCAGGAATACGTGAGAGTAAGCCGGCCCGACCTCCAGGCACACTTCGTCAACAGAGAGTGCGTGCAGGTCCCTTACTCTCCTGATGGATACCAATGCAATCAGGAGTGCTGTCACATAGGACAGGGCAAAAACTCTACCGACTGCAAAGGCTCCAGGGGAGGCCTCTGCAGAGCACCCAGGTCTACTGAGAGGTCCCCAGAGGGCAGGAGGGGAGGGAGGCGGATTTAGCCCCCTCACTCCCCTCAGGACCTGATGACCAGGTCATGCTTCCCATAGACTTACCTTTCACTGCATCATGAGACGCGGCAATGGCCGCGACATAATCCAAAGGGTGGAGGGCGACAGCCTGCGCTCCAACCCCTCTTGCAGGAAGGAAGCATGACTCCGATCGAACATCTCCGGGGGTCTTCTCAGCGAGAAGAACACCAATTGACGAAGAGGTTTCACTTCAACGCATAAAGGTGTCACGTGGACGACGCTCTTGCGGAAGTGATGGTTGCCGCCACCGCAGGTGGCAGCGAACTCAAACCTGCCTCGTCCCGTCCTGGAGCCACACGTGCAGCCTCCAAGATCGGGACGAGGGTGCCACAGAGTGCCCCGTCTCTGAGAGAGTAGGTCCGGTCTCAGAGGAATAGGCCAAGGAGGTGCTGTCGCGAGGAGCAAGAGTTCGGAGAACCACGTCTTGGTGGGCCAGTAGGGGGCTACCAGCAAGACCTGCTCCTCGTCCTCCTTGATCTTGCACAACACCCGTGCAAGGAGGCTCACTGGGGGAACGCACACTTGCGTGGGCCCCGTGGCCAGCTGTGCGCCAGCGCATCCGAGCCGAGAGAGCCGCGGGTCAGAGAATAAACTGGGCGCAGTGGGACGAGTCCCGAGAGGCGAACAGGTCTAACTGTGCCTCCCCGAACTGGTCCCAAATCAGCTGGACCGACTGGGGATGGAGTCGCCATTCGCCGGAGATGGGACGGGCCCGGGACAGCTCGCGGCTGCCCGGTTCCGGTCTCCAGGAATGTAACTGCACGAAGGGACCTCAGGTGCTTCTGACTCCATATCAAGAGGTGGCGGGCGAGCTGCGACAACCGGCGCGAGCGTAGACCCCCCCTGGTGGTTGATGTACGCTACTGCCGTAGTGTTGTCTGAGCGGACAAGCACATGCTGGCCCTAGAGCACGCTCGGAAGCGGTGCCGGGCGAGCCGTACTGCCAACAGCTCGAGGCAATTGATGTGCATGAGGCGCTGGGCTCCTGTCCAGGAACCGGCGGCTGCATGCCCATTGCACATGGCACCCCAACCCGTGGTAGACGCATCCGTGGAGACAACGAGATGCCTGGAAACTCGCTGAATAGGGACCCTGTCCGTAAAAAGCTGAGGTTCGACCACGGGAAGAAGGATCGGCGGCACGTCGGAGTCACTGGAACTCGGAGCGAGCCGCGATGCCATGCCCACCTCGGGACTCGATCGCGAAGCCACAGCTGAAGCGGTCTCATATGAAGCAAACCGAGCGGCGTTGCCGCGGCCGCGGATGCCATATGCCCCAGGAGCCTCTGAAATAGTTTCAGTGGAACCGCACTCTTGCCCTCGAACTGTCGAAGACAAGCCAGCAGTGAGTGCGCGCGCTCGTTCATGAGCTGCGCGGACATGGCGACCGAGTCTATCTCCATGCCGAGACAAGAGATCCTCTGCACGGGGCAAAGTTTGCTCTTTTCCCGGTTGACCCGAAGGCCCAGACGGGCTAGGTGCCGTAGCACCAGGTCTCTGTGTTCGCAAACCTGAGCTCGAGAGTGTGCTAGTAACAGCCAGTCGTCGAGATAGTTCAGGATGCGAACCCCGTGTTCGCGAAGGGGAACAAGGGCTGCCTCGACGATCTTCGTGAAGACGCGAGGGGACAGAGCTAACCCGAATGGGAGAACGGCGTACTGGTATGTCTGGCCCTCGAAGGCAAACCGAAGAAACGGTCTGTGTCGAGGGAGAATGGAGACATGGAAGTACGCGTCCTTCAGGTCGATCGCTGCAAACCAATCCTGATACCGAACACATTCGAAAATGCGTTTGGCCGTGAGCATTTTGAACGGTAGTCGATGGAGAGAACGGTTCAAAATGCGCAGGTCCAGGATCGGTCGTAACCCACCGGTCTTTCTTGGGGACAATGAAGTAGGGGCTGTAAAGCCCGGACCTCACCTCGGCTGGAGGGACCGTCTCGATTGCACCCTTCGCCAGCAGGGTCGCAATCTCCGCTCTCAAGACTGGGGCATTGCCACCAACCATCGTGGAGCGAACTCCCCTGAAGCGGGGAAGAGACCGTGCGAACTGAATCGCGTAGCCGAATCCGATCGTTCTGATGACCCAGCGGGAACCCCGGGAAGCGCTAGCCAGGCTTCCAGGAAGTGAGCCAACGGGGTCATGCGAACCACAGACGTCCCCCCGGAGGGGCAGCGAGGCGGGTCGACCGGCATGCGTGCAGGAGTTACCCCGTCCGGATGCACCGTCGAAACCCGCTCCCCGACAGAAGAGACCAGGGAAGGCAGAGCGTTCCACGGGGGTCTGTTCTGCCGGGGGTCTGGCGACAGAGGGGGAAGGGATTGGCGTAGCCCGGGGACGACACACGCACCCTTCCGCGCCCTCCGAGACAGAGAGGAATGAACGGGGCGACGCACTGGACGTCGTGCGCGCTCATTCCAGTCTGTGTGCTCAATGACAGTGTCAGCTTTTCCTCAACCAGCTCAGGGAGCTAGCTAGAACAAAAGATTCTCCACCGGCCCTCCACCGGGGAAGGAGGGGCCCTGCCACCGCCTCCTGAGAAAGACCATGACACTATCACTGAGCGGCCCGCCTCAGGAACATCGCTACGCCTGGCATCTAGCGGGGCACGCGGCCTGAGGGGGGGCTCTTTTCTTGGGACGCTTACCTGTGGCCTCCTCCGCGACGCGAACCGGCTGAAGGCTGCTGCTGGGGCCGCGTGGGAGGGAAGGGAGCCGCAGGGGGGCGTCCTCGGCGGCGAGCTGGCGGAGGCGTCCGAGCCGACGGCTGGTTGGAGGCAGCAGCTGGCCGTCGGGGCAGAGAAACCGCCTTCGTCTGCTCCTAGGCGGTCGAGAAGTGCTGGGCAAAGTCCTGGACCGCACCGCCGATTTTTTTTTTTTTTTTTAATGATGCTCCTGGACCACAGCGGTGGGCATCACCTGACCAAGGGAGCGAGCGACCGCCTCCGTGACCCGTTTAAGGACAAGGTAGGCGACAGGCTCGCAGCTCGCTTGGTCCGTCACCTCCTCGTGCACATTCCTGAGCAGCTAGCCTTGTAGGTGCTCATCATATGCAGGGCGGAGGCTGCCTGTCCCGCCGCTCTACAGAATCGCGCCGCCATAGACGACGAGAACCCATAGGCTTTGGAGGGGCATCTGAGAGCAACCGCCGGTTGACCGGGGGAGCCCCAGCGTACCCACAGACAGCCGCATCGCCGAGGGGAGGAAGGGCGGGGAACTAAGCACGCTTTTTTATTTTTATTTTTTATTTTTTATTTATTTATTTATTAGTGCGTGTCAGTTCCGCATGCAACTCGGGGAAAAAAGGAAATTGGGGTTGGCCGTGGCCGTAAGGCGGCAGCGTTACCCAAAAACCAATTATTCAGCCGCGAGAGACCGGGGAGGGGCGGAGTTCCGCCCCCACCCGATGCTCACGGACGCCCGAGATAGCACGGCCATCATCGCGGGATCAGACACGGCGGCGCTGACGCTCCCGAGGGAGGCAACGCGGCCGCATCCTCACTTCCCGAGGAGTCAAGCCCGCCTAGTGACGCTGTGATCGACATCGCATCATCATCTGGAGCGCTGCCCGAAGCAGCCGGTGCCACCGAAGAAGCAACCGACTGAATCGAACTAACGCTCGCTGGCTCTCGCACTGAGGCGGGAGGTGTGGCCCGAGGAATCGTCGGGGCTTTATCCCACACCATCACCGTAAATCACCAGGTCCCCGGGTCGACGGGCCCCCTATGGAGGAAACCGATCGAGCGGGGGGGACCGGGACTCTCACTCAAGTGAGATCATTGAGTCTCGACCTCAGTGTAGAGATGGTCATGTTCCCACAGAAGGAAAATGAGTCATCCACGAACGCTGCTGCTGCATGCTGAAATGCCCAGGCATACAAAGCAGCGATCGTGACCATCAGATGACGACAGAAATCAATCACACCCAGAAGAGCACGGGCGAACCGTCTTTAAAAAGACGTGCGCGTGCAGCTCTTTCAATGAGAGGAGAAAATTCACTCTTTCAGCGCTGAAGCGACCAGGGAGAAGCGCAAAGTCTGGCAGACCACTGCTCAGATCGCAGGCGATGCAGAATCTCGCTGGGTACCGCCGTCACACCAACACTGAAGAGGACGCTCGTCTCGAAGAGTCTTGAACAGTGCTTTCAGGAGTGAAGAGGTTCTCTTGGCTCCGAAGCGAAAACATACTGCGGTTGCGTTCACTTCCTCCTTTTATACTCACGGAGTAGGGCGGAGTACGCTATGCAAATTTCCGCAGCCCCAAGGCATTGCATGCCATTGGCTCGTGTTTTAATACTCGAAGAGGATTGGCTTTCTATGCGAAACCCCCAATCTCCGTCACTTCTGACGTAACTCGAAGTGACTACGAAAGGGAACAGCGTGTTTTTGCTCACTCTCAAAAAGTGACAGTTTTACCATGCTATAAAAAATATCTGTGGGGTATTTTGAGCTAAAACGTCACATACACACTTTTCTTACTGTTTTTTTGGGTTATTAAAAAATAAAGGAGCTTTTTAGCGTTAATGCGTTAAAATAAAGAGCAAATGATGCTTTAGGTGCGTCGATGATTTATGTATTTATCATTCTCATACTGCTGTAGAGAATAATGGGAAATGTAGTTAGCTTTGAATATAGCAGCAAAAATTATGGACGATTGTTGTATATATAAAGTTGTGAGCACAGATCATTACTTAAACATTACTTAATTACTTCTTAAACAGCTTATTGAATTCCAAAGTGTAGTTTCTTTATATCTTTATATTCTTGTGAAATCAACACAAGTTTATACAATTAAATGTCTAGACCTTGCTTTCCATGAAAATTTGCGGTGTTGTAGCCAAGACCATTTCATTCAAGTCTGACTCCGGGATAGAAGAAGGTCGAGTCTGAGTCAAGAATGAGATCAAAAGAGGGTTGTGTCTGAGTTAAGACAGAGACCAGAAGAGGGACAAGTCCAAGTCAATACCTAGATCTGAGGATGGATAAGGTCGAGACCAGAAAAGTTTCAAGACTTAGTCAAGACCAGAACAGTTTTTATTCTGATTCGAGAGAGTGACCTGAAGAGGGCCAAGTCTGAATCAAGACCAAGACCTGAAAAGGGTTGAGTCTGATTCAAGCCCAGAAAGGGTCAAGTCCGAGTCTAGTAGAGGGTCAAGTCTGAATCAAGACAGAGTCAATGAGAAGACCAAGACCATGGAAATATGGTCTTGGAATCAGTTTAATCTGAAGTACTACAAACTCAACCAGGGAGGCCCGACATATAGCACTGGACATTAACTTTGCAGCAGGATTACAAAGACCAGAGTTTACTGGTCATCAGGTTAGCAGCATTTGATTTGATGTGCTGGTGTCCCATCAAAAATGCTTGACCATCTTTCCCACCAAGTTCTGACCAGCTTGGCCAGCATGGGAATTCATGCAAGTTTACACCTGTCTTTTTACCAGGGTTCTTTCCAAGTTGAGAGACTTGCAGTTTAGAACTATCATTGCTGCTCATATTTCACTTTGATTTCCTACAGCAGCCAATCAATAAAGATTGATGTGAGACATGGGCCCCAACAAAAGAGCCAAACTCAATATTTCTCACTCTCTAATTTGACAGAGACATCCTGTCCATTAGCAGCGCATCGTAAACAGTCTTACGTTCACTCAGCATTACTGAATTGTCTGTAAATGGTTTGCTAACAGCCCAGAAAATGACATTAGAGTCAGTTATTGGAGATTTGTTTTCAGAGCCATGTGAAATGGTCTGAGGTAAGACCAGCTCTGATTACAAGATGAGTGCGGAGCCCAAGCGAGATGAAGCGCTCTCTGATTAGCGTTATGAATCTCTGAAGAGGACGCGTCCGCCCTTGTCTCGGCGCATTAGACGTGTCTCCTCATTAATCATTGAGAGATGGCGTTGCAGAAAGTGGAAATTCCCAGTGTCGGTCGGACATACCGCGAATATTCGGCTTCCTTTCCAGTAAACAGCGCCGTTCAGCTCATATCCACTCCAATCCTGGAATACTCCAGGGAGGAAACACTTTCTGTAGTGACTGTGGCGTCCCTGCTGGCTGGGCTTGGCTGGGCTAAATGCATCTCTGCTCTGGTGTGATTAGCCATGTCATCACAAATCTGTGTAAATCCTACAGGACATCAGAAGTCCCGGCAGCATATGGAGGCGTAATGCACTCAGACACTGAGATGGGCTGATTTAACTGGATTTGAGGCTTTTTCAGGGTCTGAATCTTTGGATCTGGGCGCCAGGCAGCCCTGCTTGTACAGAACAATCCGGATCCTTAATGCACTGTGTATTTCTGCAACTTGTAGAGACATCTGCATGGATTGCAGCATCTGTGTCAGGAAACAGCTGAGTGTACATTTTGAGTTCGTAGGAATGGAGGTGGCCACGGTAATGTGCCAGAGAGTTACATTATGGAGTAGGACGCCAGCCAGCCAATCAATCAGCCACTTAATTCTACTTCTGGAAACGACCAGATGAACATTGCTAACTTGATTAGATCTGCAGTGCAATTTAATAGAGGAAATCAACAAAGAACTGGAAGCCATTAGCTTATTGGACCTCACCCACACCATTGGTGAGGACAGTACAGCGCCAGCGTGGTTAGGTTAAGTTTCCAGAATATAGAAAAAAATCGATCCCCAATTTACGACAGATAACAAAATATCTGTTCAAGACAAAGACAAACGGTCTATTGTGTTTCCCACAGTAAACAATGTTAATAGAGATTAGAAATGTAGATTTCTAGATTGCTGTACGTTATAGACCTGAAAATGTTAAGGAAAAAGATGTTATTGCCAATGCTGCATAAATTATGTAAATAGCTTATTTAGAGTATTTAACGTAAGCTACACAGGTGAAACAGTTTAGAAGGTCATGCATAGGTACTGTACATTTGGCTATGAATTAGGCTTGCTGGGTATGAGACCGATGAGACCGGTGTTGAATGGTGTTCAGCCATACACAGATTACATTACTTGCCCACTTTGGTGTCGCCTCCATTGTTAAAATACTTGATTGGCATAAATATATTCATTTTTAGCATTTGGTTTTTCAAATTCCTCAGTTGAGCACTGTTTATTGTGTTTTTTTTCTGGCGTCTTTTATTACCTCATATTTCTTTCTGCTGAAATGATAAAACCTTGATTGTCATATAAGCATCTCAAGGTTACTGCTGGCCAAACGTATAACTGGTATTTCTCTCTTGCAGTGTGTAAATTCAAGGCCCACAAAAGATGCGCAGTCAGGGCCACCAACAACTGCAAATGGACAACGTTGGCCTCTATCGGGAAGGATATCATTGAGGATGAGGACGGGGTGAGTCGCGTAAAGCCTGTGGTTCAGTGAGCTAATGAATAACTTTTAAGTGAACAGAAAAAAAGTCAGGTATATACAGTGCTTAGCATAAATGAATACACCCATGCTAAAGTTGACTAAAAAGTGGAATAAAAAAATTATCTTTTGTAAATTGATCCTAATGCCTTAATTTAAAAAAAAAGGAAAAATGCAACTTTAAGGGCACCATTTTTTTTTTTTTTTTTTTGTGAATGAATAATGCATCATAAATAAATAAATGTTCTTCCTTAAAATACAGGGGGCATAAGTCAGGACCTATGTTAAATTCCCATAGAGTCAGGCAGATTTTTATTTTTAAAGGCCAGTTATTTCATGGATACTTTGATTTTTTTATTCCTCTTTTTAGTCCGCTTTATCATGGGTGAATTCACCTATGCTAAGCACTGTAAGTCTGGCGGTGTACATTTTAATTATTATTATTTTTTTTTTTCCCCTATAGATTGCGATGCCACATCAATGGCTGGAAGGCAACCTGCCCGTCAGTGCGAAGTGTGCCGTTTGTGACAAAACCTGTGGCAGCGTGCTGCGCTTGCAGGACTGGCGTTGTTTGTGGTGCAAAGCCATGGTAAGAACTACATATCCCAGAATGCTTTATAACTTACTACAGAGAGCTTTTGAACTCTAAAAGCTGTCTGTGCTTGGACAGGTGCACACGGCATGCATGGATATCTACCCCCGCAAATGTCCCCTTGGCCAGTGCAAAGTGTCCATCATCCCCCCTACCGCCCTCAACAGCATTGACTCAGACGGTAAGACTTTTTTCTTCACAAGAGCCAGTTCAAGAGTGTATACACATAAATATTGATAAATAATCATTTAATGTATTAATTTAAATAATATTATTTATACAGTAGGTATACTTTATTTGATTGATAACGATTAAAATGGTTTATTCATTTATTTTTAAGCTTTTTTAAATTTATTTATTATTTTTATTATTATTTTGCTTTACTTTTTAGAGGTTATAATCTTAGTAAAATAAGCTGTAAAATAAAATTTAATTAATTAAAGAAAATTAAAAACAAGTTGTTCTGTCCACGTATGTTTTTTTTTTTTTTTTTTTTTCTGTAAATAATTTTTTGGACCAGGGTGGAAGTTTTGAGTTATGAAGTTTTCAATATTTTCATAGTACAAGAAAACCTCTTGTTTCAAAAGGTCAAATGTCACTAAAAATGGATGGTTGCCTGATTGCGTTCTTATACATGATCCCACTCTGGATATAGAGTATGATTATGAACCAGTGTGTGTGGCTGTGTGTATGGTCCTGGTTAACCCTATGTTACGGGGACAAAATGTCCCTACTTAGATGGCAATATCCAAAATGGCCTTGTGGGGACATTTTTTGGTCCACATGAGGGGAAAATAGCTTATAAATCATAGTGATGTTTTTTGAAAATGTAAAAATGCAACACGTTTTCTGTGATAAATGGGTAGGGGATAGAATATACAGTTTGTACAGTATGAAAAATCATTATGTATATGGAATGTCCCCATAAAACATGAAACCATGTGTGTGAGTGAAGTGTTGGGAGGAGCTCAGGTGCTCATTAGCTTTGCTAATTCCCAGGCTGCATGAAGAACAATATCTTTTTCATTACACCTCTGACATCTTTTGATTTGATCATACAGATCGGATGTTTTTTTTCCTTTCCTGAGAGACACTTTGTTCCTTTGTTTTTCTTTCCATCTCCCCGGCATGTGTCAGGGTGGTGTGGAAAGTCACTTTCCCTTAGAGTATCTCTTCCCAACGCATGTAAACATAACCACCTCTGGTGGACCATGTGCTTGGAAAATTCAAGATGAGAGCAAACAAAAGCACTCTCCCATACCCGGCTCTCGCTATCTCTTTCTGCATTATTATCCTGCTGCTGAGGATTCATACCTTGCCTGTTTGCTCAGTCAGCCTGTTTCAGAGCATATGCCACTGATTTCCAGGAAATTGCACATTGCCTTTTATTGACACATATGAATGCTATTTAGAGCCACTTCATGCTCAATATCTTGAAGATTTAAAAAAAAAGTGTCCAAAAGCTGAAATATTCTGCTTTCTCAGATTGTATGGGTAGAAACATTTTGTTTTTGTGCAACATCCTGTCAACTGAGATGCCATCTTCTGGTCAATTTTTAAAGGAGTCGTAGTGTTATTTGCATGCAATATTGTGGCATCAACAAAAGAGCTTTAATGGCCCCTCTACCAAAATAAAACTACATCTATTTTTTTCCCTGTTGGTGAACGATAAATCATTGGCAGCTAATCAGAATCCACTTCGACTATAAATAGCTCAAGCATTTAGAGCAGCAGACGATGAAAGCACTTCGAATGTTATTGTAAAATGGTTTGGAGGATAATATAGTTATCGCTAGTATTCTCATGGTACCAAAATTAGTAAAAACCCATCATGCCCTCCCATTTATTGTATCCACGCATTAAGTATGTTAAGTGTTAAGTACGCAAACTGAAATATGCTACAACATTAATAATGCATTTCCTCCTTTCATCACAAAAATTCGATTACACAGTTTTGCCAAAATGTTTTTATTTTATTTTTGGTTATCAGTAAGATTCCCTTCATCTGCTTTAAATCCAAAGTGTTTTCTTGCCAATTGACCCTCTGTACTACCTGTACTTCAGAAGCTCTTGTTTACTTTTTTTTTTTTTTTTTAAGAACTAACTTGGTACCGAAGAACTAGTACTTTTGACACTAGTTATTGCTATAGTTTCTATCTATCTAGGTGTAAACAGGCTTGTCAAATATGTGATTGGGCAGCTTGGTTTTCAAACACAGCCATTGATTCATTGATTTTATCATTTTTGGGTCAAGAAAAAAAAGTATGAGTTTTGCAAGACATTTCCTCCTCCCCTACCACAAATGCTCGCTTTGTCTGGGTAAGCTTAAATAAACAGTAAGGAAAGCCTGGTTTCACAAACAGGACTTAGATTAAGCCAGGATTAGGTTTTAGTTCAATGATCTTGAAACAAAACAATGACATGGACATCTTTTAAGATACACTATATTGCCAATAGTTTTGGGACGTCTTCCTTTACATGCACATGAACTTTAATTACATCCCATTCTTAATCCATAGGGTTTAATATGGAGTTGGTCCACCCACCTGCAGCTATACCAGCTTCTACTCTTCTGGGAAGGCTTTCCACAAGGTTTAGGTCGGAATGTGTTTATGGGAATAATTGACTATTCTTCTAGAAGCGCATTCGCTGTCTCCACTCTAATTCATCCCAAAGGTGTCCTATCAGGTTGAGGTTAGGACTCTGTGCAGACCAGTCAAGTTCCTCCAAACCAAACTCACTCATCCATAGCTGTATGGTCCTTGCTTTTTGCACTGGTGCGCAGTCATGTTGGAACAGGAACAAAACTGTTCCCACAAAGATGGGAGCATGAAATTGTCCAAAATTTCACTGGAACTAAGGGGCCAAACCCAATCCCTGAAAAACAACCCCACACCATAATCCCCCCTCCACCAAACTTTACACTTGGCACAATGCAGTCAGACAAGTACCGTTCTCCTGCCAACCACCAAATCCAGACTCGTCCATCGAATTGCCACACTGCTCTAGAGCCCATTGGTGGTGTGCTTTAGACCACTGAATCTGACATTTTGCTTTGCACTTGGTGATGTAAGGCTTGGATACAGCTGCTCGGCCATGGAAACCCATGGAGGTCTGTAGCTATTGACTCTGCAGAAAGTTGGCGACCCTGTGATTTAACATGGCCTACCACTTCCTGGCTGAGTTGCTGTTTTTGCCAATTGTTTCCACTTTGTTACAATACCACTTACCAACAGTTGATTGTTGAATATTTAGTAGTGAGGAAATTTCACGAATGGACTTGTTGCACGGGTGGCAACCTATCTTTGGTACCAGGCTTGAATTCACTGAGCTCCTAAGAGCGACCCATTCCATCACAAATGTTTGTAGAAGCAGTTTGCATGCCTAGGTACTTGATTTTATACAACTGTGGAAATGGATGTGATTGGAACACCTGAATTCAATATTTGTATGGGTGTCCCATTACTTTTAGCAATATAGTGTATGTCAGAGGAAGTTGCTTTCAGTTAAAACAGTGCTAAACATGCATTTTAGTCTGGGACTAGGCTTAAGCCCTATCTGAGAAACTGGAGGGAAATGTCAGACTGCAATAAATCGGCAAAACACTAGTTATCACTAAAGTTAACGTTCTTGGTGTGAACAGGTTTTAAGTTGTTGGACAGCTTGGTTTCGGACACAGCCATTGATTCTGGTGGTTTTCCCCTTTGCCATGTGGGAAGTCAAATAATGTGAGAACTGAGGACATTCGCTATTGATCAGAACCTCAAAGCTCCTCTGTCTATAATTGGTGGAGCACATATCGGATATAGAGATTAGTTGGGGCCAGACAGAAATGTAATGAAAATCAATGGCTGTGAAGTTTCGTCTGATCGCTTTGTGGCTCCTGTTAATTGGCTGTTTAAAATAGAAGAAGAGAATGGTGGCAGGATGGACAGATTTAAGACTGTTAAAATGCCAAAGTAGTAGACAGGGATACAGAAAGCACAAGGCTGTGATGGGAAAGTAGGAGAGTCCGTCACGTGTAAGGAATCCCCCGCCTCATTGCTAGGTGGCGAGGAGAGCTGCATCTTAATATGCTCAGGGCTGCCTTTGGCACGTGCTTGAGCTTCGTGACTCAGTTTGCTTCAGCCTGCCTCAAGGAGAGAGTGAGAGAGTGAGGGAAAAGAGAGACAAGGCTTCTGTTAGACTCAAAGGGGTCTACTGACAGACGTCCACCCACGCGCCAATGTCCGCTCGCAGCCACACGGAGAAAACGCAAACCCACGCTCGAGGGCAACTGTCAGCGTTACTAACACTCATGCATGCTTAGATCCATGTAAACACAGTGCAATACACACTGATGCATACAGGTAAACAGAGGTGAATGCACTGTGGTTGCGTGTGCACATGCAAACAATTCCTCAGACGGTTGCAATGGAGAGACAGGAATGTGAAAATCTAAAAGATGCATATGGCGAAGCTCATAAACACAGTGGGTTGTTGCTCACAGCTACTGGCATGTTCAGAGACTGTTTACTGCACATGTGTGCACGTGATCACACCGACTGCCAGCATGTTTGGTGACAGCTCCTCATGCCCAGCTCTAATGAAGACAAAGAAATCAAAGTGCTGGATTATTTACACGCTTTAGTACACATCTTTTCCAGCGAAAACGGACTAGGCTGATGGTTTGCTTTTCCTTGTGCTGCTGATGCACAAAATTATTTCCACTTCTTTCTCTGTGATTCATGCTTGTCCAGGCACGAAGAAAACTGTTCCTAAGCAACATTGAGTAAACAAAAATCTTTTTTTAGTATGCAAGTTCTGGCATTTAGTTCCTGTAGTTTAATTTGAAAGCATGGCACTATTAAAGATTGCCAGGGAACACACAAGCACATACTGTATAAGCTAAACATGCAAAAACAAGGCGCACGATTATTTCAGTTTTGGGCGTTAGCATGTTAGCTTAGAAGCTAATAATGCAATGTAATTTTACAATAGGTGAAATAAATAATGATGCACAAAAACTTTGTTTTTCCAAAAGCACAGAAACCAAAATTAAAGCCTTTTTTGTTGCCAAAAACCAAATTCAATATTTTTGCTAAGATAACAATGTGAGGCTCTTAAAGGTGCAGTAAGCGATTTCTGAGAAACACAGTTGATATTTGAAATCGACACCCAAACAAACATACTCCTTCCTTCATTGCTCCTCCCCCAAAATGCACAAACATGCTATGCAACACAGGCAATGACTAACAGCATCCGCATCAGACTGTTCCGTTATTATAGCTTATATTACAACAGCATATCTTGGATCGGTAAACCAGCAAAACCAATGTTGCTCACGTATCGAGCAGAAACAAAACAACCTCTGCATCCGTTTTCAGGCCTTCCCACTCCAACATATCCCAAGCGCTATTCCAGCTATAAGCTATTCCAATATTAACGCAAGTCCTACCTCTTGCCTCATTGTAACCGTCCTTTTTCAATTATATTCCTCTGACCTCTTTGATAATATTTACATTTTCAACAGCGTTTTTTCAGAAATTGCTTACTGCACCTTTAAGTGTTACACCACATATCATACATAAACACTGAGTAATTAGACTAAACTATTTTTATATACTTTTTTCCTATAATAAATGATGTATGTTTATTTATAATCAACTTGCCCGCTTCATCTGCCATCTTGTTTGTTGCAGTGCATTATTTACCTTCTTTACAAATAATGCTGCTTTAGTTTAACATTTGGTCCAAACAGGGTATCTACATTTTGTAAAAGCTGAGCTAAGAAGTTTATAATCTTTTTCGTTCTTTTCTTGTGACAGGTTTCTGGAAGGCCACCTGTCCCCCATCATGTGCTAGTCCACTCCTCGTGTTTGTCAACTCAAAAAGCGGAGACAACCAAGGGGTAAAATTCCTGCGTCGCTTCAAACAGCTGCTCAATCCCGCTCAGGTCTTTGACCTGGTCAACGGTGGACCTCATTTAGGGTAAGACTTGGATGTCAAAGGTCGCGGAGATTGAACTATTGATCATTGTCTTAGAAGCAAATCAATGATTTTGCTTGTTTTGCTGGTGTTTGGATAGTTGGCGTATGATGAGTCTTTTTGCACTTTTTTACAATCATTTTCCAGATTGTGTATTTTTCAGGTCCCATAAACATTTGTGTTATATTTTTATCCATTTTATTAACCCTTTAGCTCATTTTAATTATCCTACAGTGGGACGAATTAATTTTTAAAAGAACAAATATCCCATGTAGTCTTAACCCTTATGCTGCATTAGGGACATTTTTGGTCTTTTGCAGTTTAATTTCTTTGACCATTTTGGCTGTTTTAATGCAAATGGTATGAAATTTGGCAAAATTGTGACTTTTTGGATACATGTAAAAAATGTGATCCCATTTTGCAAAATATGTATAACACACACTGTGTAGATCAAATAGTAACACTCAGCACCATAAAGACCAAAAATGGCCCATTGAAACCCATTAAAACGTTGTTTAAATCTGAGGCTGTCAGTAATACATGAAACATGATTTTTGCACAAACATCCTTTCATTTTGAAGCAAAAGCATTATATTTGCATTATATAGTGTATTCCACCAGATGACGTCACTACATATTTATTCCCTATGGGTGGAAATGCACCTTATTTTAGGCAATAGGCAATGTTTAATAGGTGGCCATTTTTGGTCTCTAACGCGCTAAGTGGGATTTTTTTCAAAGTGGGACTGTGATAATCCAAATCTAAAGTGTTCTCTTTGCATTTAGTTTATTGAAAATAATTGAATTTTTGTGTTTTTTCCTCTTATACAAATCGATGGTTTCGCAAACAAAACTGGTAATTAAAGGGTTAAAATCCTGAAATTGAATACATTTTTGGTAATTATAATGAGGACTGATGCTGGTTAAAAGATTTAACTTGGTAAAAGTGGAAAATAATAATAATATATAATATTTTAGGCAATGTTTATTATGTGGCCATTTTTGGTCCTTAATGCACTCAACGGTGTTAAAAATCTAATGCAGCACAAGGGTTAAATAACCTCAGGCATGATTATAACATAATTATAAAAGCACTGTTTAAAATAGGTTTCGGTTGAATTTAGGACGTCAAGTACCCAATATGTATGTATTTCAGGTCAACCTTCTCTCACTTTATTTTAACACTCTTTTCTCTTTTAAAGCCTTCGCTTGTTCCAAAAGTTCGACAATTTCCGAATACTCGTGTGTGGAGGAGATGGAAGCGTTGGTTGGGTTCTGTCTGAAATCGATAAACTAAATCTTCACAAACAGGTGATTGAAAAGTACTCTTCTACACCATGTAAAGCTGTCCCTGTAAGGTTAGGACTTTGCACACGAGTGTTGAGCAGATGTTTATGAGGATTTCTTAATGAACTGGCTCAGTGATATGAACCGTCTCATGTTGGCAGTGCCAGCTGGGGGTGCTGCCGCTGGGCACCGGGAATGACCTGGCACGGGTGCTTGGTTGGGGGCCGTCGTGCGACGATGACACGCAACTCCCTCAGATACTGGAGAAGCTGGAGAGAGCCAGCACGAAGATGCTGGACAGGTACAGAGCGCACCCTAGCATGTGTCCAGAACTATGTCACATGTATAATATTTGTGTCGTTGGCTACATCTACAGCTGCTGTTCACAGGTGGAGTATAATGACGTATGAGATTAAAATACCTCCCAAACACAGCTGCCCCGTCACACCAGAGGAGGCAGAGGATGGCCAGGTACTAGCAACACATTAACTGCAATGCATACATCGGCTTCAACACCATTAAATGGGTTGTTGACATGTCACAGTGTCACATGCTACACTTTATCTAAGACTAGGTGCTGCAAAAATATAACAAAGACAATACATAGCACATCTTTCAGTTGTGTTTCAATCACTGTAAACATAAGAATACATTCAGCACATCCATTGCAGTCCGCTTCGCTAACAAATGGCTCTTATAACCTGGTTCTATTTTTTAAAGACTCACAAACTTTTAAGTTATTTGTTTGAATTGGTTTAACGACTGAATTGAAAGGAGCAAATTAACACCTAAATCACTTACTGAACCATAAGCCATTATCATTAATCAAAATTAAGAGACTGTTACTAATGTTTATAATTGAGATTTGTGAGACTTTATACATTTCTCAGACTTAAAGTCCCCGTGAACCGGAAGTTGCAAACGATTTTTCTCCAGTGCTGTGACGTATTTCCAAGTGAAACGGAATATTGAACAGAGAGCAGGGCTTTCCTCTAGCGCTCCTCCTCTCCATCTCTCGCTCATAGCAAACTAACGGTTTGAGGGGAGTGGTTAAGCGTTTCCCCACCCAAGCTGTGAAACCTACGTCATCAGAAAAAGAAACCGTTCCAGACCGGAAGTAACTTTTCAGATTTTGATTAAAAATTACCAAGGTAAAACATTTTTTTAATATATTTTTACTTGCACGGATTAATTGTTCACCACAAGACTAGTAATATGCGCTAACAGAGTAAATAGGTTCAATTTTGATTTCACGGGGACTTTAATAATTCAGAATTGGAGCGCCAGATTACATTACATTTTTTTTTTTAGAATTACTTATTCTGCTAATATTTTGGCTAATTTGATCAACAAAAAATTTTACTATGTGTAAAATCCATCTTGCATAATTTCATTCGGTCAGATTTACAGATTTTCTGCAAATTTTCGCGGGCAAAATCCTGTAATTTCCATTGGAGTCCAAGTGATCAGGAATTTCACAAGGGCAAAAGATTTCCCCACGCTGCCCTAATGAAAAAAAAAAAAAAAACAATACCAAAACGGATTTAAATACACATATTTCATACTGTATTTAGTGTACTACAAATCTAATAACAAATTTACTGACGTATCGCTTGAGACTTACTGATATAAATATTATAATTCAACTTTATTTGGAATATTACTTCTTGGAATATCTACATTTCTTAATATTAAGCCTAAAATGTGTTTTAATAACACTAATAGTGAGAATAGCATGATCTCTTTATAAAATCAGTCTTTAAATGCAAGATATTTAAAGTGCACCTAAAGTATACTTGCATAGTTAAATTTTAAATTTAAGTAAGTATACACTTGACTTAAGTATAAGCGTTGACCAATATAAAGCTGTTTGATTTGAAAGTCACTTCTGTGTGAGTGGGTCTTCAAACATCGCTGCCCACAACAAAACTAAAACAAAATCTGATTTGACCGCACCTTAAGTGCTCAGATTGACCCATCCAAATCAGTACTGAAAATGAAAAAATATTCTGTAGATTCTCTCTGGGCTTTCTGATTATTGACTGATTTTTCATATAATAATCATTAAAAAAACATTCAAATGCTACAAAAAAGTTTTAATTTCTCTGGAAATGTTACTTTTCTCTCTCTCGCCCAGCTATTGCATATTTATGACTATGAATATGATGTGTGATGAGTATAGGTGGCTTTAGTTACAGATATCTGCTTATGAGGATTCAGTGGCTGCTCATCTCACAAAGATCCTGAACTCAGACCAGCACTCAGTGGTCATATCTTCATCAAAGTGAGTCGTCAGTCTCACACCAGACTATTACATGTAGTTCCACTCTGGTTCCTATTCCACTACTAACAGAACAAACAGAAGCCACTACAAAGCCAGAGTTCCTCTCATCTTCTCTCTTCTCCTCCAGGGTATTGTGTGAGACGGTGAAGGAATTTGTGGCCAAAGTTGGGAAGTGTTACGAGAGAAGCAGTGACAGCACTGTGGAAGCTGATGCTCTGGCCCTCAAAGTGAGTCTGTGATGTTTCAGTCACTGCTCGACAGAAATACGATGCGAATGCAGTGTAAACATTTTTATCCCTTGGTTCTCCATCAGCAATGTACGATTCTGAACGAGAAGCTGGACTCGCTCCTGCAGACGCTGAATTTGGAGGCCCAGGCCATGACGCCCTCAGCCCTCACCACACCACCCATCGTGGAGGAGGAGGTGGAGGAGGAAGAGCTGGATGAAGAGGAGGATCTGAGTGAAGAGTCTATAACGGAGCTGAAGGAGAATGAGACGGAAAAGGGCTCTGCCCATAAGCTCTTCAGACCCCGCGAGCAGCTTGTGCTGAGAGCCAACAGCCTGAAGAAAGCACTCAGACAGATCATCGAGCAGGCAGAGAGAAGTATGATTGTCCTGCTTGTCTTTTGAATAGAAAAGCAACACTGTTGCTTACAGAATGCTGCTCTGAATATAGGCGTCTCCTAAAACGTGTATTCGTATGACACAAACTGATTTATATTCAAATGAATTAGCCACATTTACATTTAAAGGTTTTAGAATGGGACCTGAGTGTTTTTTTCTGTTCATTTAAATGGGGGATCCACATGTGTGTCAATAAATCAATAGTTTTAAGCATACTCTGTAATACTCAGTCTCTAGGGCTGGGGAATTTAAGTGCAGTAGTGTGCAAAAGTCTTAGGCCAGCACTAGTGTTGTTGTTTTAGCAATGTTTTGATGGCCATTCATGTTTTTTTTTTTGTTTTTTTTTTGTGGTCTTTTTATTAAGATACAACCAAAAAATGCAGAAAATATGTATAAAAAATGTAAAGAAATAATATAAATAAAAGTAAAGCAAAAAGCTTTATTTAGCGTGACCTCCTGAATTCTTTCTCAAAGAATAATAATAATAATAATAATTTATTATTATACGGCCTTCCAGTCCGTTTACATTCAGTTCAGGTTTAGGAGAGCCAAGTTCCTGCTATTGCTCAAGTTTAAGATGATGTCAATGCATTATAGGTCACATTAGCCTATAGAAGAGACTGAGAAATAATTATACATGGTTATTATACAATTGCAATAACAATTTTAAAAACGCAAATATTTTCTATTTAAATAAGTTTGTAAAATGTTTGAGATGCACTTTTGTGTTAAAAATATGGTTTGTTTGCCACACACACACACACACACACAAAGTTTGTTTATTAATGTATTAACTAACATGAGCGAATCATGAGCAATACATTTGTATACTACTGTATTTGTATACTATCTTCTTAGTTAATAAATACAGGTGACATTACCATTAACAAAGATCAATAAATGCTGTAAAAGTACAGTAAAAGTTTATTAGAGTAAAAGTAGTGTTACCATATATATATATATATATATATATATATATATATATAAAAGAAGATTGTAAAATGTGTGAGATGCAGCACACTTTTATGTGAAAAATATGGTTTGTTTGCCAAATTCTTCAATTAGTTTTCACTAAATTAACAAGTGATATTAGGCCATTTCATGTATTTTAATTAAATAACAATACTGAGTGATGAAAAAGTCCATATTTACTTATTTTTTAGTAAAAGATTAAGGAATACCACATGGGAAAATCCAACATCCACATTATTTCCTAGTGATAAATCACACAAATCAGAGTTTTGAATTGAGACATTTCGAAGGACAGTGACAAGTGATTCATGGAAATTAATTGAATTTACTTTAATTCAATTCTAGTTGCTTTTCTGTTTTAAAGTCAGTGTGAAGTGATATAAGAGTAATTCGTAATATCAGTCACAAAAAGCATTGTTTCAGAGCTGGAGCAGTTCACAAGATGCTTGACACTCTTTTTGGGAAGCTTAAAAAAAGTACATTTAAAAATTTGTGATGTTCACAATGTTGCTTAATGCTAATGTTGTTCTACCGCCTGCAAAAATCATGATTATGTATTTAATATTACCCAGCCCTACCTTATTGTATGTGTTCACGTCCAGAAGTGCATGAGTAAGATGGTTGTGTTTCTCTGCTGTAGTGGTGGATGAGCAGAACGCTCACACCGAGGAGCAGGAGCTGCAGTCTCCCAATGACTTCAGGAAGGACAGTGAGGACGAAAACAAAGACAACGAGAAGGACGAGGACACTAAAGAACTGGAATCTCTGCCCTGTGAGTTCACGCTTTTAAATCTTAGACATACTGTCACTGTTATCCGTTTCCTGTGAGACGCGAAGTGTTCTTGCTTACCGGTCTTAAAAGCTAAATCCTCCATTGGGTTGCATGTGAATGTGATGGAGCCGCTGAAAAGAGTGGAATGATGTACTGTACACACACAGTATGCACATTTTCTGTTTGCTTGGAATACATAGATGATTTATTATAGTTGCTAAAATGGCAATTATACAGGAATGGAGTAACTCTGCTCTAGGTACACCACAATGCTATTCACATGACTTGACTTTCCATATAGTGTGAGAACAAAAACTGGAAGTAATATTAGTCATGGTTTTAAACTTCTCAGACTGATTTGATTTGAGGTTAGGGGTATTTTTGCACAAAATCACATTCAAAACGACGCACCACTTGTATGCAACATGATGAGATCAGGTGACTACTTTTTGAAACGTTGATGGAATAATGCCTACTAACATATAGAAACATAGTAGGCACTACATGACACAGTATCCAGTATGTTAATATTCCATTCTGAACATAAATGTATTACCCAATAATCCTGATCTTGCTCTCTTGGATGGATAGTTTGTTTGAATTGGGTGTGTGTGAATCAGTCCTTGTTTCTGATCTGAAGTATTTGAATGTTTGTGTCTGAAAGGGTTAGTGCTGCCCTCTAGTGACAAATTATAGTACATTTCAATTCAATGTAGCTGTTTAAAAAAAAACAATGTTTTTGTAGACATAGGCTTGTAAATGGCCTGTAGACATATTAAAAACACATTTTGACACACTGAAATACATCGCTCTAAGTTAAAAACAAATAATTACCTTTATCTTAGTTGTTAAAAAATATATTTATTGTTATTATTATTATACTCTGGTTTATTTTCTATACTGCCCAAAAGGCTTTTAGACACATTAAAACACATTACTCTTAGTTAAAAAAATGAATAATTACTCTTAAAAAGTTCATCTTAGTTATTAAAAAAGTTTTTATTATTTTTATTTTTTATATATATATATATATATATATATATATATATATATATTATCATCCCAATCATCTAAGTTGTTAAAAAAGTTGTTTTTATAAAGCCGAGTGCTCTAAATGCCTCTAAACACAAGCTTTTGTCTTACGCAATTGCCCAACAACACAATCTTTTTCCTTTGGAAGGTTTGGGATTTCCTTACAGCTTACAGAAGTGTTTATAGTTGTAAATATATCTCTAGGTTTCCCAGAGGATCCATGCTCTATATTTCTCTCCATAAAGAACCTATCTTTGTTTGCTGGACAGTGGCTCTTCCTGTTTACACAGAGGCCTGCAGTCTGCTCATGTTTCCAGCGGGGCATGAAAGTTGGTCCAGTCCCTCGGGGTCTCCGTTTCTCCTTCGTGTCTCTTAGCTGTTAAGTGGCCTTGATGTGTTTTGGTTTGTTTATGTGGCTTTTGTTCTGCTGAATCTGCTGGATCTGTTTTACGGTGGCTTTTTCACTTCTCGTTGCGAGCCAGTGACCAGATTTGCGGGTTATTCTTACATGATGGAAAAAGTTTAGCGTTTACAAAACAGCATTAGATTTTGCTGCGCAATAGACACTTTATTGCTATGATGAATTAATCTGTTGACACATGACCTCATGTTTTTGTACTGTTTTTTTTTGTGTTTCTGCAGTGGCTAAGTCACCATGTTCGCCTCCAGAGAGGCGTATCAGTCGCAGCACACAGTCCTGCGGCTCCTTTTCCATCACTCCCTTCACCACAAGCAAGGAAAACCTGCCTGTTCTCAACACACGCATCATCTGTCCCGGTACGACCGCATGACATTACCCCATGTGACATGAAAACTGAGACCATGAGACCATGTTAAAGGGATAGTTCACCCCAAAATGACATTTCTGGCATCATTTACTCACCCACATGCACTTCCAAACCTGTATGACTTTTGTTTTTCCACTAAACACAAAGGGAGATGTTAGGTGAAAATTTCTAAGCTGCTATTTTCATACAGTGAAAGTGTATTTTCCATACGGTGTAATGGAAAGTGAATTAGTGACTTTCTAAGCTTTTGAAAAAATTCATAAAAGCAGTCCAAATGTGCTTAATTGCATGGAATGTATCATTGCAAATGGGCAATTACAAATATGTAAGTAAATTAAATTACAGTAAAAATGTATAAATGTAAAAATGACACTAAAGTGATTATAAGTATATTCGGCTGTACACTTTAACCATATTTCAAAGACAATAGTAGTAAATAGAAAATTGCAAATAAATATGTAACTTAAGTGGGTCAAAAAGCAGCCTAAAGTTTAACTAATTGCACTTAAAATAAATGTAAAATTGAATACATTTTCATTTAATTGAAATTAATGTGTTCAAAATCAATACATTCAGTTTGCAATTAAAGATATTATTTTAAAGTATATATTTCCATAATAAGTACACTTTACCTTGGTTTCACAGACAAGGCTTAAGCTGTTTTAACTGAAAGCAATTTGCACTGACATATTTTAAAATATCTTAGAGCCATTGTTTTGTCTCAAGATGCACACCCGTAATATTTGTGCGTGTGTGTGTCTAAGGCAAGTTTATACAAGCTACTGTACTTAAATGTTCTAATTGAACTACGGTCTAATCATGGCTTACTCTAAGCCCTGTCTGTGAAACGAGGCCTAAAAGTACTAATAGTTTACTTTATTATTTTACAAGGAAAGTTTTCTGTGAGGAGCACCCCAAAATTAAATTTTTATTTCCTGAAAATAATGCAAATAATAAACCTACATTTCAGTCTGTTCCTCACACACCTCCGACATTTGGAATATAGTGCAATGTAAGTCATAGCGACCATTTTTATGATGAGGTGTTTTTGTCCTGTTATCTAGAAAAGAACAGCATCAATATTCTGTCAAAAATCCTCTTTTGTGTTTCACTAACCAAATAAAGTTATAAAG
Source organism: Pimephales promelas (assembly GCF_988280905.1). NCBI lineage: Eukaryota > Metazoa > Chordata > Actinopteri > Cypriniformes > Leuciscidae > Pimephales > Pimephales promelas. Next base: position 33,080,816 of record NC_142775.1, on the reverse strand, counting down.
GGTTAGAACATCATGAGGGTGCGTAAATGACAGCACTTATTTTTAATGATAGACATGATTTAAGTTATGATTTACTGATTCTTGTTTGAGTGTCCTGAAATCTCCCATTCATCTTTTGGCTGGTCTTAAGGTCTGCGGGCTGGTCTTGCTGCCTCCATCGCTGGAAGCTCCATTATCAGTAAAATGCTGCTTGCCAACATAGATCCATTTGGTGCCACTCCCTTCATCGATCCAGACCTGGACTCATTGTAAGAGCTTCACTCTCCTCTTTCTTGTTGAAGTTTATCTTAAAGGTATTCGCAAATCTCACACGAGTCATTTTTCTTACAGAGAGGGCTATTTGGAGAAGTGTGTGATGAATAATTACTTTGGGATTGGCTTAGATGCAAAGATCTCACTGGAGTTCAACAACAAACGTGAGGAGCACCCAGAGAAATGCAGGTAGTTCGAGTCTTCTTTCGCGTACTGCATTTACCAAAAGACCATTGACATGGACTCAGTGGTTGACTAGTATTTCTCTGACAATCCAGAAGTCGTACCAAAAACATGATGTGGTATGGAGTTCTGGGGACGAAAGAGCTTCTGCAGCGGACCTATAAAAACTTGGAGCAGAAAGTTCAGCTTGAGGTGAGCTGAATGAAAGGCGTTTTCAACTAATAACAAACGACTTGAAAAAGTGACATAGCAAAATAAAATACCTGGCCAAGCTCAAAATGGCTAAACACTAAGCTTTTAATTGTCTGAACCACAAATTATTGGTCAGAAAATTCACAAAATTTAAGCAAATGCAAAAAAAAAAAAAAAAACATTTTTGGCCAAATATGGAAAGTTGTGTGTGGAGTGATGAATCACTGTGAATGCCCAGAGTTGATGCCCAGAGCGGTGTCTTCAAAAATCTGCTTAGAAATATAATAATAGATGCATGTGAGGTGTGAGGAAGGGATTTTTTTGATTAAAAGACCACTGAATATTTTAAATGTTTGCTTTGTCCCATCTTATATACTGTATTATATCTTTAAATCATCTGCTTTTTGAAAATTGTCCATTTGAAAATATGGACAAACCCAGCCATTGGGTTACATTTTTAAATTACATTTTAACCCAGTGGCTGGGTTTGTCCATATTTTACCCAAAATTGGGTTAAAACAACCCAGCATTTTATATATGTATAATGTATATACATTGTATTCAATAATATTCGAAGGGCAGATGATTTAAAGATAAGGATTTTACAAAGATTTTTTCATCACAATTTATACTTAAAGATTTTATTTTAATAATGTATATTTCCAGGTCTAGAAATCACATTTTAATAATAGGCCACCTCATTCTGTATATCCATGTTTTTCAAGACCATTTAAATGGGAAAAAGAAAGAAAAAAACTGCTATTGAGGTAGTGTATTAAACCAAGAAATATATTGTTTTGTATTTGTTTTAGCTCATTTTAGTACATGTTTTTTTCTTGTTTAATGTGTTTCTTGAGGCCTCCTTAAGAAGTTTGCTGAAGCCCCCCTGGTGAGCCCCGGACCCCTGGTTGACAATCACAGATCGTCTCTAGTTGTTCTTTTTCTGAAAAACACAGAATGTGTGCCTTGATTTGTGCTTTTAAAAAGTAATGGGACACCAGTTTGTACCATATTTGTGTAAAGGGTCAAAAGTTTTCTAAGGTTGAACAATCAACACATGATTATGCAGTGTTGTAGTACTCGAGACTCGGACTCGTCTCGGACTCGGTCTCGAGACCATATTTTAATGGTCTTGGTCTTGTAATGGACTCGTGTCCATTTGGACTCGGAATTGAGTCGTACTCGAACATTTTTTTTTTAGGACACGGAATTATCTATCTATATTATTCCCGAGTCCACTCGTGTTCAATTCAAAATATTTTTCATGATGATTAATGTATGTTAATAAAATATTTCTTTAAATTGATTGACACGCCCAGTGGTTGGTGATTTTCTAGTGCGCAACTGCGCATGACAAATTGTAATAAAATTGCTTTTAACACCAACTATGTGGCCTTTTTACCCTAAACTGATCATATTTTTTAAACTCTAAGTAAATTCAGTAAAAAAAAAAAAAAAAAAGGATTTCTCTAAGTAAATAAAAGTAAATTAGGTAATCAACCCTCACTGGTCTCGGTCTCGACTTGGACTCGACCATCTCTGGTCTCGGACTCGACTCGGACTCGACTCTCTATGGACTCGGTCTTGACTCGGACTCGACTCTCTCTGGTCTCGGTCTAGACTCGGACTCGAGTGAGGTGGTCTCGACTACAACACTGTGATTATGTACAAATTTAAAGACAACGGCTGCTGGAACTGAGCCTCTTCTCAAGCAGAATTTGAAGCACTTGGGGTCAAACGGTTGCGTTTGTCCCAGTTTCATGTCCAGTGCTCCTCATGATTGTGTGATTTGATTCCGCAGTGTGACGGCCAGTACATCCCACTCCCCAGCCTCCAGGGAATCGCTGTGCTGAACATCCCTAGCTACGCCGGGGGAACCAACTTCTGGGGCGGCACAAAAGAGGATGACGTAAGTGATGATCCTAGAGGTCATGAGGGTTCTCTCTCTTCAAACTGCAACCCATCCTGACTCTGAGTTGGTTACTAAGAGTTGAAATATGACTCCATGTTGAGAGGAAATGCTCTGAAGTTGTTTAATTAAGAGGATGAGTTTGCCCAGTGTTTACTGGTGTTGTCTAACGTGCAGCTGGCTCTGGGCAAAACCTTTTCAACCCGCCGTGACACGGGTCTTTGTTCGCAACAAGTGTCCTCTTGGCAGCTGGTTTGTTTTAGCTCACATGGCCTTGGTCAGGATGAGGTTACCTCCGGACACGGTGTGTGCGCTACAGCGTCTAGTTACAGAAGAGACACAGAAAACACCGAAAATGAAAATGTCTGTGTGGTTTTGTATGGTTGTTTTTTGTCTCCATTCTTGTATAGCACTTTGTTTAACAACCAGTTGTGTAAAAGTGCTTAATAAATAACAAATGAAATGAAATGAAATGGAAATGAAGGGAAGAGTGCTTAGATATCTGTAATCTTGGACTGAATAGTCGAGGACCCAGTTCAAAAATAATTCTTAAGTCCACTAAGTGTTTTCAAAGAGTAATTAAGCCTGTAAAGCATGGCTATATTCAGATTGTTTTTAATTGAACAGTTTGTTTAACCTTAAAGGGATACTTCAGGATTTAGCATTAAGCTTTGTATTAGTAGAAAACATGTAGTATTTTCGAATTACCGTGCTTTCCACCCTTATATTCACCTGAGACGAGAGATTTATGTATTTTTTGTCTGGAAAAAATCCTCTGATGACCCAAAAATCGTCATTTTGTGTCATCGGAGGATTTTTTGTCTGTCCCGCATGTTCTCAACCCGCCCATAGCGGGTGGGATCTCACTCACTGAATGTACACAGTGTCATTTTGGTGCAGTTTCTGATATTTATTTGGGCTATGAGATGAAATTCTGATAGCTTGTAATGTAAATCAATGAGATCTTTATAACAGAGTACCAGATACAATGCATAAAAATATAAGTTGTCACTCTATATTTCAGTTAATACTTAAATTCCTATTTTTATGTTCAAAGCTCTGTAGATTTTACTGTGGGGGCAAAATATGAGGATTTATAGATGGACAAAATAAGCATTGCTCCAAAACCTTTTCTATCATATTTGATACTTGCATTTTAAACATACATTTTCAAAAGTAAACAGTCCAGTAAATATTCAGCTCGAAATATTAATAACGATACGTTATTCTTATGTTTACTTTATATGTAGTGAAATCTTTACTGATTTTATAGACACTTCTATCACAACCTATACAATTATACTAAAAGGCCTTTTACTTGCCAAGATTCTATGAACTTTCAATCAGAGGACAGAAGGCATGTAGTAGATTTTTCTTAATTATGTTGATCGTTTAGACTTTACAAGCCTCAGAAATGCATATCAAATATGATATAGTAGGCTTTATAGGTTTGTTAACTTTTTAGGAGATGTGAATCTTGAGTGTGAGCCTGTATGGAGCCCCCTAGTGGTAGTAAGCTATGTTCATATATTTTTTTTTTTTTTTTTTTTCTATTCATGCAGATATTTTGTGCCCCTTCATTTGATGATAAAATTTTGGAAGTGGTCGCTGTGTTCGGTAGTATGCAGATGGCGGTCTCAAGGGTGATCAAACTGCAGCATCACCGTATTGCACAGGTAAGCACAACTCACACACAAATGACAGATCTGTAGTAGAATATGTCAATAATGGTGATAGAGAAGTGTAACTCACCTCAACCCTGTCAGTGTCGCACGGTGAAGATCACCATCCTGGGAGATGAAGGAGTGCCTGTCCAGGTGGATGGAGAGGCCTGGATTCAACCTCCTGGAGTCATCAAGATTCAGCACAAGAACCGGGCCCAGATGCTGACTAGAGACCGGGTGAGTGTTTCTTGAGAAACAATATTGCTATAGAACAGTGGAAGGAAACATTTAAAGGAATAATTCATTCAAAATGGCATCATTAACATTAACGTTCAGACGTTTGGGGTCGGTGTGATTTTTTTTTGTTTTTTTTTATTTTTTTTTTGATGTTAACCACTGTTTGTTTTTGTTTTTGTTATTAACAAACAAGCAGAGAGAAAGTGACGCAAAAGTAACGTGAAAAATTACTTTCTTTAAAGAGTAACTAAGTAAAACAATTAGTTACTTTTTTAGGGAGTAGCGCAATATCGTAATGCGTTACTTTTAAAAGTACAGTAACTTTCCACAAGACTGTAAACATGATAAAACTGTCATATTTAGTTTGTGTAAGCACTACTGAAGTGTAGATTTCTAGCTCAATGCAGGAGAAAAAAAAACTAATTTTGAGAAAACAGCCTCTAAAAATGTGTATTGTAATTTAAATCATTAGTCTACTCTGAAATAAGAAATGTTACCGAAAGCAAAATAGCCCAAACTCTCAAAATTGACCAGTGCTTGAATAAACAGTTTTGCCTGTAGTGTCAAAGATCAGGAAACTAGTCCAGATCTGTCTGGGATGTTTGTGGAAATTGTGTGTATCCTCTTTTAAACATTGGATGTAAAAACTCACTGTCCTTTAAATGACTTCTGTATTTGTTTTTAATAAAGGCATTTGAAAACACATTGAAGTCTTGGGAGGATAAACTGAAATACGACAAGCCTCCGCTGAGGCCTCACCTGTACCCTCAGCATTCTGTGGATCTGGCCACCGAGGAGGAGGCCGCGCTCATCCAGATGTGCGCTCGAGCCGCAGAGGATCTCATCACCAGGATCTGTGAGGCTGCCAAAAACTACCAACTCCTCGAGCAGGAGCTGGCCCACGCCGTCAACGCCTCTTCACACGCCATCAACAAAACACACCCCAAGTTCCCCGAGGTGAGCCATGCCCCAGCACTGAAGGACTGTTCACACACACACACTGCCACTGATCAAAAATCTACTTTCTCTCCATATAAAACAATGACAGCTCCCCATAGTATTATATTTTGGGTTTGGTGTGAAAGAGTTCATAGGCACTGTACATTGTTTTGTGATAATAGTCTTTCATTTTGTGCAACTATAACCCATGAATAAAATGAGCCAGCTCCTAAATCTAAATTTAGGATTTAGCATTTGATGAATCTAAATCCAGTTACAATATAAATGTATAATCATAAATTTTAGGCATGCAATATACACTTTCGTTCAAAAGTTTAGGGTCAATAAGATAATAATACTTTTAATCAGCAAGAATGCATTCAATTGATAAAGAGTGAGAGTAAATACATTTATAATGTTTCAAAAGATTTCTATTTTAAAAAAATGCTGTTCTTCTGAACTCTATTCGTTAAAGTGAATCAAAGAATGTTAACCAACACATTGATAATAAGAAGAAATGTTTCTTGAGAATCAAATCAGCATATTAGAATGATAATGTGACATTGAAGACTGGAGTATTAATGTTTTTATTGTATATTTGATCGAATGCATCTTTGAACATAAGACACTATTCTCTGATTGGTGGATCGGTGGTGTTTCTCTACTAGTGTTTGTAGTTTTACACTATTATACATTTTTTTAAGCACATACAATCGAATCCCAGTCTCAGAGCTCATGGTAGTTTTTTATGAAAATCTTTATGTATTATTATTAAAAATATATATATTTTTTCCTTTTTAATAAATGAATGGTATTTTTACATTAGGAACCCAACTTTTATGTTCCTCACAGTTTATACAAGTCTCGTATTGATGGGTATATTCTCATGTTTGATCCGTCATGCCGTCTGTCCTCCTCAGAGCCTGACAAGAAACACTGCCATTGAGGTGGCGAGCACCGTGAAGGCTCTGCACAATGAGACTGAGTCCCTGCTAGTAGGACGAGTGCCATTGGTGAGTTGACGGTGAACATGATCTGGATTCAGTGTTTGTAATGCAATGTAAAACTCATTCTCCTTCCCCTTTTCCAAGGCATACATGTGCAAAAGCTGGTCCCCATAGAAAAGAATAATCCACACTGTGATGCAGAGCAAATATTATAGATATCTATTTTTAGAGAATTTTTGCACAATTTTATTTCATTTATCTTATATAAAGGTATGAAATTGCAACTTTCAAATGCTAAGCAATAACATATTCCCTCACCAGAATGACAGCTGCATTTGATTGAAAACCTGGACTGGAAGTGGACTCTGATAGAGATCTATGTAAGCACTGACTGTGAGTTTATATCTGTAGCAACTGGACCCTCCACATGAAGAGCTGCTGTCTAATGCCCTGCAGAGCGTCGAGCTTGAACTGGGCAAGCTGGCCGAGATCCCATGGCTATACCACATCTTACAGCCCAACGACGAGGAGGTGAGCACATCCGGCAAAAAATGTCATGCTGTAACTGAGAGTAAATCCCTTAAAGTGTGCCTAGATACAGACCTGTATAGAGGAACCAAATTAGTCAGCTAGGGATAGTTTACAAAAATGTGAATCATTTAACCACTTCCAAATGTGGTTTTAAATCAGATATATCTGGACACCTGTAACTAAACACCCATATCAGATTCCCCTTGGCCACCAAGTCACAACAAAGATAGCTTTTTAATGTCAGATTATGAAGCAAAAGTGTCTGTATGTGCTTCCACTAAAACTCACAGCTTTTTGTTTTGTTATGGTGGAAACTTAAAGGGGTGATGAACTGAGAAATCAAATTTTCCTTGAGCTTTTGACATCTAAGAGGTCATCATATTATAAGAATATCCTGTAAGTTTCAGAACTGAAAACGTCCTTGTTAGTCCAATAAAAGCTTTTCTTGACACCAGCCTCTGAAAACGACCCCACATACAGTACACCGATGGGTGAGTTAAACTCATTATAATATGCAAAACTGTTATCCACTCACAGCAGTGGGCGTTTATTTCCAAGTCTTCAGTGCGACACGCCCATAAAAACCCACCGTTTTTCAGGAAGGCTCACAACTTGGGTACAAAATAGCCTATTACTTATTCATTTTGATGTTTTTGAATGCAAAAACCAAGCGAATGTCATAAGATGACCTCAGACAACAATATAATAAAATTTTAAAAGCCAGTTCATGACCCCTTTAATATTCAGTATAGCTAAGAAATTGCACAAACAATCAGAAGCATAGAAACTGATTGTCAACCTCTGCCCCGTGAATTGTATAATTAAAACAGCTTTGTTATTGAAAGCTATATTGTATTTCTCAGGAATGGTGAGATAGCTTCACGGTTTTTGTAATTAAATTAACAAGCTTCACTATTACATACAGACTCACACGATCTCTGTCTTACCATGCTACTTTATTTCACTTCAGAATTCTAGATCTAACGAGCTGTAGATAAAATAACAAATTAAAAATGACCATTTGTTCCCGGTCTATATCCTTTCAGTCAGATATTGGGCTGCAAACATCCATGACTGTTTTTAACTTATCCATGCTGGCAAATAATCATGGCCACCTGACATGATTTTTATATATATATATATATATATATACAGTATACAGTATATATATTTAGTATGGCCATTCAAGGCCTTGAGGATTAAACATGTTGCATAAAGATAATTTTTTAATGTAAACGCAGATACAGTCGTGTCTACAATAAATGCAAACAGGCAGGACAAAAAAATCATACATGGTCAAAAGATCATATCTGTGCATTAAGACTAGCACATTTATTAACAGATATGGGTGTTTTGCAGTTCCTTTGAATATGAGACTGACTGTCATTTTGTGTGAGGCAGGATCCCTCCCTCGAGTACGGAAAAAGAAACAGTCGGAGTGGCATGTTTCGCATAGTGCCAAAGTTCAAGAAAGAGAAACTCCCCAAGAAGTCCAATCCACCGTCAGGTAAGAGTGTGTTGTGTGTGTGTGTATGTGTGTCCACATTTACTTGAATCTCCTCACATGAGACGGCTACTACAATCATGGATACCTCATGCTTTTTTTCATTCATAGTCATGTAAAATTGTTTAAGTGTTACATTTATTTAGGAAAGATGCAAAAGCAGAACTCGTTTGTTTGTATTGTTCATGATTTCTGACAATATAGGGAACTGTTTCAGGAAGTGATGTCAGATCTCTGAAGCCCATGGAGGCAGAGACACACAGCCTGTGTGATTATATAGAGCCCCATAAAGCATGTAATCCTCTTCTGAGAGGACTCTCTGTTCATGTCCAGTGGTCCTCAGTCCAACCCAACCATCCATGAGCACCCCTGCACTCCTCTGGTCATGGTGTTGTCCTGTGAGTCAGAAACAGTCCATGTGTCTACACATGAGCAGCAGGCACAAACCAAGGTGTACCGCACAGAAGGGGAACAATAGAAACCGCTCATCCAAACCCAAACACGACATATTGCACACGTGCTACACATGCTTAAAGGTGAAGTGTGTAATTTCTGGCACTAATAATAGCACTGAATGGTATTGCACATATAATGATTGTTATAAGTGTCCCAGACATCAGAGTCCTGAGGTATACGTTTGCCATTGGTTGAGGCAGAAGTTGACACTTTTTTTATGCTCAAACAAACAAAGCAATGTGTCAATTCATAAGAAGGTCAAATCTAAATTACACGCACCACCTTTAATCTTCCCTGAAATCTGATATCTGAGCATAGTACATACTTTGTACATACTCTCCAAAAAAGCATCGCGAGGGAGTCAAAATAGTTTTTCGACCTCTTTAAGCTACCACACTCTTAATCCGAAAGTAGTTTCGCCCTGGATTTGACGTGCATGTCTGTTATGGGGATTGAACACGACAACAGAGCGCGTTGCATTTTGGTGTTTTTGGACGGACTTTAGGAGCGTTAGGTCGCACAGGCTTCAGCCTCCCATTCCCTCTTCCTCCTGCCTCCGTCTCTCCTGTCTCTGTGTCTGCTCTTAATGGGATAATGGTGGACGTGCCACTGTGATAACCTGCATGCCAGAAACGCCTCTGGGTGTGCCAGTGACCAAACCGAACCTGTTTAACCCTCTCTTTGCCAGCTGCCGCCGCCACTTCTCTCTGTGTCTTCTCTTTCCTCTTTCCTGAGTGTATTTTTTGGTCCCCTTTTCCTTTTGTGGTGCTTTTTTGACTTGTTCCTCCTCTCGGCCTGACCCTGTTTGCCTGTGTTCTTGCGAGTGTACGGGGGTTGGACACTGAAGGGAAGCTTCTCGCTCTGTACTTGTGTAGTTCAGAGGTGGGGCACTGAGGAGGTTGCCGCCTGGCTGGAGCAGCTCAGCTTGGGGGAGTACAAAGACATCTTCATCCGCCACGACATCCGCGGCTCCGAGCTCCTGCACCTGGAGAGGAGAGACCTCAAGGTATACACACAACCCCTTTCTGTGCCTCACCATGTCCCTCAGAACAACCCAAAACATTCTTTTCTCTGTCCATCTCGCTCTTTGTCTCTCTCTCTATCTCTCTCTCTCTCTTTCTGTCATCTTTACCTGTCACCCTGTTTGCTATTTTGTGCTGCACTGCTCTGCTTGGCTTCCTCTGTGCAAGTGTCATTCGGATCTCAAATTACTTAATGAGTAGCCACCTTGACGCACACGTTGGGTTATTTTAAGTCGGCTAGGCTCGGAAGACGCCAGCGCGGCGGATAGACAGCTCCACATCGACATGCCTCTGTTTGTGTAGCTCATGAGTACAGTGAATACGTTTGTGTGTGTGTGTGTGTGATTTGATTTTGGTGACAATTTCAAGCAAATCAGGCCCTGTTTACATCTGGTATGAACATCCATATCGGGTGATGTGATCGTAAGAGGAATATCTTTTGATTTCTTGACTGCACTTTTGTTTACAGGTTTGGGGTTTGGGGTTGGTAAGATATTAATAATAATGAAATAAGTGTATTATTTTGTTGACCAATGCAACATCAAAAATACAGCAAAAGCAATAATATTATAATCACACAAACTCAAAATAGTTGATCCACTCGCTCAACTTTACTGTAGTAAACGCTGCACAATGTAAGTGGAAATACTGGTTTAATTCAGTCTTATATGTTTCAACCAGAAACGTATAGCATATAGTTTATCGTAACATCGAAATATACATCGTATACATAATTTACCCGCTATATAGTTAAATGCTCCCGATTTTTCCTATCAACAGAAAAATTTACCGGGATAACCTGGCTTCTCTTGATACTCCACAGCTTTGCAGCAGTAACCGCCCGCCGACACGTTGATGTGATTGGTTACTTACAAGGTTGTTTGTGACGTCAGAAACGCCAACAATTTCAAACTGTGTTTTTGCACATAATGCACCGTCTTTGGTTCACTGCAGTTTTAAAGAGAAAATATTTAGCATAGTGTTGACTAATGAATTTGCACATGGTTACTTTTAAAGCATATTAAAAAACATTACATGAACAACATTAAAAACTTGATTGTCACCATTATATTGTCTTATATATTCTTGTGTAAACTATGATGCAGGGTTTTTTTTTTTTGGGGGGGGGGGATTCTTTGATGAATATAAAGTAAAAAAAAAAAACCCAGCATATTAAAAATATCTTTTGTAACAATATAAATGCCTTTACTGCCAATTTTGTGTATTGTTGCTGAATTTCTTTAAAAAAAAAAATTGTGTTCCCCGAGAAGCTTTTGCATTCCCTCGTAAAGATATTTGCATTCCCACGCAAAGATATTTGCGTTTCCACACAAAACCTGTTGGGAGCGCGGACAGACACTTCATGTTTAATGTCCCGCTGGCAGTGTTTCAGAGCTCCGCACATTAATGGAGCGTTTCATAGTGTTTGAACCTGGACTCAAATATAAAGAAATGCGGTCAGTGCTTAACTCAAGGAGATCAGTGAAGTTGCCAATATATTCACCTAGGCTATTCGAACTTCCCGGATCAATATTCTTGAGCTAAATGTTTTTTAACAACGTCGTTTTTGTTTTAAGAATTTAAGAATCTATGTAGACAACGAGCTACAACCCAATTCTCCTCAAAACGAGCTTTATAAATAGACTATAGGCTAAATGGATCTCTATGAGCAGGCGGCTGAGAGACAAGTCCGAACGGACCATCTGCAAAGTGTAATATAACCAAAAAAATCACTACAGCATCAACTTAGTCAAAAATATAAAAAGAAATAGTCATTAACTTCAATGTTAATGAAGTTTACTTCAAAAGTTTGCAGTTTCACGCCACCAAAATGCTATTATCAGGTAAATTAATGGCCAAACCCAATTAAAGGTTTTTAGTTGAAGATGGTGTCGTGTGAACACCCCCTTAAGTTAACCATGAAATGCTAATAAAAAAACGTACATAGAATGGGAAAATATCAACTTTTTTTAAAAGGAGGGAAAAACACCAGTAAAACCAGCTAAGAACCACTGCATTGTAATGTAATATAAAGTGTTAACACTACAAATGCAATGTTGTCACGGGCTTTTCTGACTACCTCCGCATGAAGTTTGAGTGATCAAACCCCAAACCAGACTCCATGCACACCTGTATTTAGTGCTGTTCACTTATGAGATGTAAACAGGGCTTTATTTGCAGCATTTATTTGGTTGTGGAGCTATTTTAAATAATACAATTGTCTAGGATTATCAACTGAATGGTCTAATTTATTATACAATTTAACAGAGTGATAGAGCACAATAAACATCCTCACCAGACACTCAGTGATGCTTTCATGTACATTTGTAGAGTAAGAAGAAATAAATAATGCATTCAATAAATGTATTATAAATCCTTGTGAATCACACCTCCCAATGTTGACGAATTACACAATGGGGATCATAAGAGCAGCTGAGTGTTTGCGTAGTGCTGAATGTCTATGTGTAAGGTTTTCTGGTCACACGTTTCACAAGCACTAGTGAACCTTGGACTGTGCCATTTTTACTCCTCTGTTATGTCCTCCCATTTCAAATGTCCCTGCCATTTTTCTGGTTTAACCTCATTCTGTCTTAAGGGATGTCCTCAAACAGATTAAAATATATATATATATATTAGGACAGAAATAGATCCGAGTGTTTCAACTGTTAACCAGTCAAGCTAAAATTCAGTGGTGTTGTGGGATAATGATGCATTTGCTGTGTCATTAGATCTGCTGCATTGTTTTAACCCAAGGTTAACCAAACAATCAATATTGGTGACATAATGACCAGTGCTGACAAATCTTAGAGACCAGAGTAGATGATGACCGATATAATGCCGGTATATTATAGTTACTATATATATATATATATATGATGAAATACATGGAGACTCTTACACAATACATCTGTGTAATGCCTTATTTAGATTAGCCTAACTTCCACTAGATGTCACCTTCCTGTGGTTTTATCTCAAACCTAGTTCTCAGATGATTTTTATACTTTGGTTATACACTCGAGTAAGGAATTTATAAACATTTTAATTTGACAATCAGTTAACTAATTAAGTTTATTGCTAATACTGCAAAACACACTTGCAAGACTCCACATATAATCACATAGTTTGAATGAAATGTAAATATTCCTACTTAAAGGGGTAATTCACCACTGGCAAGATGGGATTTTATTCAAATTTGGCTGAATATGTATGCAGTAGATCGATGTGACTAGTGAAAAGGGGGCTGTGACGTTCCATTTATCAAAAAGGTAGAGAAACTTCAACTCCCATAATGCACTGGATTCGCCTGTAAACGGGGATACATACAACAATGTGGAAGAATCTTTAGTTTTCATAGAAACCCTGAAGCTGTCAAAAGTCCACCAAAAGGCCCCAAATAAAGTGTTTTACATCATCCGTCTGACAATAAACAGAAAACATTGTTCATTTAATACTACATTGCAACAAAACTAAGCTGGTTGAAAATTGTACCCTTTAAGAAATGTGAGTATTGATTTATTTTTGTTTTTAAATTATCATTGTTACTTTATTACAGTTAATATGCTAATAATATTCATATTTGTTTTAAAATCTAATATAAATATTTAAATATATTTGACTTTTGAACCTAAGCCAAATTTGCTTACACTTTGTTTAAGTTTTCCCTTTTACAGTGTAGATTGATACACAAACAAGTGGAAATATGAATTAACATGTACTTACATTAGGGAATAGTTTAGTTTAGGGTAGGGTTAGTTGCTTGTAATTATGCACAAATTGCTATCATTACTATAAGATGTGTAACAAGAACACTGTAAAATACCCCAATGTCTTTAAGTACTTACCCCAATTTGAATTTCTTTGAGCATGTGCTAGACTCTGAAATTGACAAATGAACGTGGATTAAACTTGGGTTAAGCTGCAGTTGGTTTATGATGTATTCATTAAAACAAAGAATCCAAAAGTGATTGAAAGTATCAAAAATGTATTGTTTGTAGAAAATCAGAACAAAACAATTCGTGTGTCCTCCATCTTCTACGTGCAATATATAGTGCATTCATTCTGAGCGCACTTCTGTTTGTCTGATTCCACCAGGATCTGGGGATCTCGAAGGTGGGTCATATGAAGAGAATTCTCCAGGGAACTAAGGACTTGGCCAAGAGTTCGATGGTGGACCTGTGAGACGTCGGCACACGTTCCGTTCGGGAGCGAAGAGGAGTTGAAGCGGAGCTCCGGTGCGGGGGACGCTTTGCTGTCGTCGATTTCATGTAGGAATAGCTTTTAGAAAAGCTAGGAATGTTTGTTTTAGAAGCAAGTGCTGGTGCCAAATCGACAAGGATTGTGTCCGAGACTTGTGTTAGACCCATAGAAAAGCCATTCCTCAATTATTGCATCAACGGCACAATCAGGTATGCAATTCTCATCGTGCACGCGACCTCTGGCCTCTTTAAAAGATCCAAATCAAGTAGCAGTACAGGACTTCCAAACTCACTGGCTCTTTGCCTTGCGGTAGATGGTTTTCAACAAAAGGAGGGCGATGTGATGTGTCAGCAATATTCTGCTTTTGACAGCACTGTTTACATTTTAAGGAGACGGGAAAAAGACTGACGGAGTATCGCAATCAAACGGCAATCATCGTAGTGATGCGGTCCAGTCCAAGAAAGGTCAAAAGGGGTTTCCTTCGACAGTGACATACTGATGCATGGTATGCTTGCTATATATTTGGATAGCTATTTTACTGCATGATCTGCGTCTTGTTTTTTTTATTGTACAAACTAACACTTGAACAAGTTTTATATGGATTTAGTATAATGCCATTTGTTACTACTGAAGCATCCCTTTTGGTCCAAGTAGACTGCTGATTTGTTTCTATTTAACTGTCTGCATGGAAACCTTGTGTCAAAAGCAGTGTCATGTGCCATATTTATTGGTAAGAAATGTTTTAACTTTACAGTAGGACGTTAGGTAAGTCGACATCGCGGTGAATCATGTACCAAAGTGAATGTCCCCCGAAACGTAAAATATTCAACTTCGAAAATATCCACACGACATCTGTTTGTGGCTTAAACCGTGTAATTATACATTAGTTGAAATAGGACTTCTATTGTTTTGAATAAGAAACTTTTTTTGCAGTTGACCTGCAACATTACATAGTTGATATTTGCTGAGTTCAGGAACCCAGTGCAACTTCTATAGGATCATCTACATTTGGTTGGTGGCATTACAGGGTATAAGAGATGTTTGTTAATATATGCAGTGTATATACGTTTAAAAAGTCTTAAAGTAAAGCCTTTGTATAATAGAGCGCTTACATCATATTATCAGATGGCACATTTATTTGTGTATAGAGCACCATAACACCTTTGTGAATTATGACGTTAAGTAATCGCCTTTTACACGTTAAGTGCTGTTGTACTCTATGGAAGGTGCAATATTGTTTTATTTTGATACATTTCTTCTCTATTAAGCTTTATTATGTGAGGTTTTTCCATGGCAAACTAAAAAGATAAACTTCACACACTCTTTTTTTTTTTTGGTTTTGGATTAAGGTGGATTTAGGGTCAGACAAATTATGCCAGGTTCTCTCCAAAAATTCATAAATCTTCCATTTAGCAAATTGCTGATCCTGTCTATCCATGCTTCCAAGATAATTTGCTAGGCGGCTGGATGTTTCCTCAAACCGGCTATAAAACTGTTGTGCCTCTATTTTTTGTTTCGTTAAATGGAAAATTTTGAGCTTTGAGCTACACGTAGCTTTCCCAACCAGCAGTGCACATGGGACTCATAACAGTGGAATTTAGTTTATATTATATTATAATGTTTCTCTAGAGGGTGTTCGATAACTTCAAAGTAGTAGTTGATACTGTATACATACAGAGAGAAAGAGCGTCGGAAAAAGATGTGGTGTTCCCTAGCAAGAAATGCAATTCTACCCACAATTTACCTGAAGTGAGAATTCAAACAAATGTGGAGAACGAGCACAGGCCAGGAGGACTGGGTTTGGTCTGTCGGCCAAAACCGAGCAGGATGTTTTTGAAAAGAAAAATACACATTTAAAAAGTTCAGTGAGAGTTTAGTCATCATATCAAACGATAGGACTAAAAAATGAGACTCGATTCATGACAGCATTCATTAATCAATAATTGATTACATTACTGGTTCTCAACATTCAACATGGCGCCAAACGTAGAGCTCAATAGTTTATTGGACACAAATAACCCAAAAACTGTTCTTAAAAGTCATTAATATGATCAAAAACTGCATACAATATAGATAATATTGTAAATGCACAAACAGTAGAAGTGATTTTTACACTTTTTCTAGCTTGTGTGTTTGGTTTCTAAATGTCAGTTGAGTTTTATGCTCTCGGCAGCCAATAATTCACCACACAAAACACATTGTGGTCGGCACAAACCATGTTTATTCTTGTTGTAAGTGAACCCGTATTTAATGTTGTTTGGCCTTGTCCATATTGGCAGCTGCGTAATATGTCTAGCTCTTGCCAAACGAAAAACGAACTTAATACCATAAAGTTTGATAATGGACGCGCAAAATTAAAGATGAGGAAAACATTGTGTCTTCGCTTTTAACAGTTGATGAGCCTATTTCTATATTTGTCCTAACTTTACACGATTATATAGTTAGCTGGTTCCCATCAGGGTTGTCCTTTGGGTGGTGTAAACCCAGGGTACCCACCTTATTTATATTAAGTGTTTTCAACTACTATGTACTAACATTTCAATTAATCCTTTGATATAAAGCACTTATTGTGTACATAAATGATTTTACATTATGCTTATGTTTAAAAAATACCTGCATGTGATTACAGCTGTAGTTATTTTTTGTATAATTACACCGTTGCACTAAAAGTGCCTAAAAATGCAAATTACGTCGTCATTTACTCACCCTTATGTTGTTCCAAACCTGAGTTTCTTTCTTCTACTGAACACAAAATATATTTTAAAAAATGTTGTTGATGGCACCCATTGACTTCCATAGAAGGGAAAAAAAAAATACAATGAAAGCCAATGGCTACCTTCAAGTTTCTGGTTACCAATTTTTTTTCAAGTATCTTATTCTGTGTTCAAAGAGAATGAAACTCATACAGGTTTGGAACAACACGAGAGTAAATGATGACAAAATGTTGAGATATTTTTGGGTGAACTATCCATTTAACCCACCTTAACTCAATGGGCTCTATGCACGGCGGTATTTCCGGTGAAGGTGTAAGGATGTTCGATAACTTCCACCGATCGTAGACTCCAATGCAATACCGAGAATTTATATTGAATTTTTATACTCCATGGTTATACTAAAGAAACGTTAGTCACAAAAACAGATAAAACAGACACCCCTCGTTGCATGTGTTTATGCTTCTTTTTAAAATTACATTAAATAAACATAACTATATTTAAAATTTCATCTAAACGTATGTACGTTTCGTTTCAAGGACGGGAGTACAGTAAATTTTGAAGACTCTGCCATAATCCCGTTTTCCTCGGTTTTCCTCCGCTTTAATCTCCACAACCAGAAATGGACGAGCATCCTTGCGTCAAATGTGGAACTTATGCATGCATATAGCCCATAAGCTTGTTTCTGCCACTAAATAAAAAAAAAAAAACGAAAAAAATAATTGCGACTTTTAATCTCACAATTGCGAGATATGAAGTCAGAATTGTGAGAAATAAAGCAGCAATTGCGAGATATAAAGTCGCAATTGCGTGTTATAAAGTCAGAATTGCGTGATATAAAGTCGCGACTTTTTATCTCACAATTCTGACTGTTTTTCTTACAATTGCGAGTTTATATCTCACAATTCTGACTTTATAACACATAATTGCGAGCTTACATGTCGAAATTCTGACATCTTTTCTCAGAATTGTGAGATATAAACTCGCAATTGCGACTTCTAAGGGGGGGAAAGAAAAGACTAACCTTTTTCCCCCCTCACAATAGTTTAAATCTCACAATTCTGACTTTATATCATGCATTTCTGACTTTATAACACGCAACTGCGACTTTATATCTAGTAATTCTTACTTTATATCTCGTAATTCTGACTTTATAAAACGCAACTGCGAATTTATATCTAGCGATTCTTACTTTATATCTCGTAATTCTGACTTTATAAAACGCAACTGCGAATTTATATCTAGCGATTCTGCCTTTATATCTCGCAATTCTGACTTTATAACACGCAATTGCGACTTTATATTACGCAATTCTCACTTTATATCTCGCAATTGTGACTTTATATCTCGCAATTGTGACTATATCACGCAATTCTGACTTTATTTCACGCAATTGTGACTATATCTCGCAATTGCGACTTTATATCACGCAATTCTGACTTTATATCTCGCAATTCTAACTTTATATCTCGCAATTGTGACTTTATATCACGCAATTCTGACTTTATATCTCGCAATTCTGACTTAACGTCTCGCAATTCTGAGAAATAAAGTCAGAATGCGAGATGTAAACTCGCAATTGTGAGAAAAAAAGTCTGAATTGTGAGATCGCAATTACCTTTTTTATTTTTCATTCTGTGGCGGAAACAAGCTTCCATAATAAGCACATTGTACCCAACATTTTTTTTGTAAGTACATAGTACTTAAAGACATCTGATGTAAACTGACCATTAAATGCATTCGTATGTGTTGTAGTTGAGAACCACTGGCGTCCATAATAAAGGCACAACAGACTAAAGCCTGCTTTTTTCCACAATCAAAGTTGCGGTATAATTGGAAACTTATTGTATCTCACTTCCCGTCTTTTCTCAGAAGTGAGCACTTACTGAGGTTTTAGTTATTGGGTGGCTGTTTAATCCATCAGCAGGTTTTCAACTTTTACACTTCCCCATTCCCTCTCTTAAAATTTTTTAATTTATATTTTTTTTATGTATTTTGCCCAATTTATTGCTTTCAACTACCACTAAGTGTGCATTACTCACAATTTACCAGGTTTAAATTCATCCCACGGACATTATTCTCCAAAATCAGTGCAGAAAAAGTTACCTATTCACTGGGAACAGAAAAACACCCCGTCATGCTGTGATCATATCCGACAATCAAATGGTGCATTTAAAGCAACAGTTCTGTTTGTGGTTATATGACATAATATCAAAACGTACGTGCTCGTATCTCCATGCATTCCGAAACACCAATGAATGTAGTGATATGATTTTCAAATATGACCGCATTGCTAAAGGTAATTTCCCCAACTAGCTAGAATCATTACCAAAGACACAAGATGATTTTGAGAAGACTTGATGCTCACACTATGAAGCGCCCTATTTAATTGGCCTTCCACGATCTCTGTTTGACAGCTGTAGCAGATTTGACCTTGTCTATGGTGCCTCTGTATAGTTCATTTTGCTCACGACAGACTTAAAACACTCAAGTGCAGTCTTCCTCTCATGCCACACACTGAATACATGTGCACACGATCACATGAACCTCAGTTCTCAAGCCACCACATGACTGTTTTTCATTGGACTAAAAGTGGCGGTGGGTTTCGGCTCATCGACGATGGCGAACGTAAAAAGCTGTAAACTGCCTGGTTTTTCAAAAACAAATTCATTTTGAGGAACTTGTAGAGCAAGGTCACATATCTTTGACATAATTTATATCCATTTAAGAGAAGTGCGATGTGAGTTTCATTTGTTTACATTGTGTTTACAATGGCACAGTTTCATTTTTAAGACTACATGTATAGGTATATTTACAATACTTGCATATTTATTAAGGTTAAACAACTGATGTGTATGTGTTTTCACTATTGGGATATAATGTTACGGTAGTCACTTGTATTGATATTGATATCTGGATGATTTTGGTAAGTAGTAGGTAATTTTTATGACTACTAAGTGACTGTTTTCTGTGCCTTTTTATCGTAGATGCATGGTTAACTATTTATTACAATATGGAGGTCACTGAGATGTGTATTTTTGTATCCTGATTAAATAAGTGTTTCGATTTCGATGTACATTTTGAGGTGGTGAGATGCTGCCAGTTGATATCTTCCTTCTTCAATAAAACTGAATGCTTACACAGTACAGTGCTTTGTCGTGAAGGTTTGATTTATTCTCTTGAATTTGTATGTGTACATTGAATGAAATATGAATGTGCATTAACAAAACTGATTAACACAATGGAATTATATGGATCTATTATTTTTCAATACTGCTACGGCATTACGGGAAAGATTTTGATTGGGTGTTTGACGTTATTATAAAAATTTCATACATTTCAAGTGCTCTTGAATACATTAACCACACTCATAAACTGTGTGCACGCATGTAAACAGACAATATTTTAATTATCTTAATTTAATATTTTTGATTTAGCCTAGGCCACGACCCTTCTGCAATACCTCTGCAGCCCACCAGGGGACCCACACTTTTGGAAGCATTGAACTAGTGGTCCTTATGAAGAGATGCTCAACTGGCTATATAATTACTTCTGATATATCTGTTCTCTGATATATCTCTGATCCATACTACAGACACTTCAACTGAAGAACATTTAATTTAAATACTAATTCAGTTTCAGATTACACTGATGATTCATCTGGTGGTAAAATGAATGTGAGGAATGTAACAATCAGGTTCAGAAAGTAAAAAAAAAACGTTATTTTTCTCAATAGACAAACTGATATTAAGTTTAAAACATCTACCAAGTGTTATTAAGTGATGAAATATGCTTCTGTAGAAGCCATAAGGTTGATAAATAAAGGGATAGTTCACCCAAAATGAAAAATCAGTCATGGTTTACTCACCCTCAAGTCGTTTCAAACCAGTATGAATTTCTTTCTTCTGCTGAACCCCAAAGAAGAGATTTCATAGAATATTTGTATATTTTTTCAATATAATTTGGCTTGAAATAACTTGAGGCTGAGTAAACAATGGAAACAGTTTCATTTTGTTGGGTGAACTATGCCTTTAAAGTCAGTTCACTTTTTAATAGTTCACTTTTTTACATACACAAGCTATGTATTAGAGCTACACAATTCTGGATATTTTGAAAATAAAAATAGAGATCGCTATTTTGAACAAACAACTTCACAAAATAAAACAATTCATGTTAAGGCTATTAAAATGTTTAATTAATCTGAATGATTTTAAAAATCTTCGGTTTGAATTGAATGATTAAATTCCTCAAACAAATACACTTGTTTCATAGATGAATCAGCATTTTTGAACGAATCTTTTGAATGAACGATTCAATGAGAAATGTTTTTTAAATAATTTGTCGCCATCTGGTGGCGTAACAACATAATCGATCTAATCTTTATTTGAAGTGCAAGCTACTTTCAAAAGTTGACTGGTATCACCAGAGATGGGACCAAGTCACACATGTGCAAGTCTCAAGTAAGTCTCAAGTCTTAACTGTCAAGTCTCAAGTAAGTCCCAAGTATTTTTTTGGGGGGCAAGTCAAGTCAAGTCAAGTCACAGGCTATGTCAAGTCAAGTCAAGTCAAGTCTTGTAGTAGGTCAAGTCAAGTGCAAGTCAAGTCACCTTATTATTGTAATTTTACATGCAGAATCTGATCTTAATAAAGTGAAAAGACAAGATAAGTATTTGCCAGTAAATTACAATAATTTGGATTTGCATTGTAAATACTCATGTTCAGTAAAATACATAATGGAATCAAACAAAATTTTAACTTCATAAAATAATTTATTTTTCACTTCTGCCAACAGTGTTTGAAATGTTTTAAATTTTCAGCAATTTGAAATGTTTTAAATGTTTTAAATGTATCAGCAATGGCGGGGTAACATCACTTCTGTTGATGTTCAAACAAAACAGAGAGCTAGCTGGCTACTCCCTCCCGTCCCATGCAATTGAAACTCTTCTAAACGTGCATCTATGGGTATCAGTTTGGTTTGAAATGGACAGAGGCGCATTCAGAAGTGTATTTGGGTACAATGACGCATTCATTTACTAGCTTACTGATTTAAAGAAATAAAAATGTATACAAAAATGAGATGATGTCCTGACTTGTTTTATGAAAAAAGCCTTAAGTTTTCAAAAAGCATTAGACATTACTCACTTACTCCCAGTAATTACTCCCAGTCAAGTTTGATAAAAATAAATGTTTAGTATATTTTTATTATTAAAATGCATTTAAGAAAATATATTAATATAAACCTGATTTATTGTTGACTGGTGTGTGTGTTTAAAATTTGTTTTCAGAATAAAATGGAACTGTTCAAGCAAATTGTAGAAATCCTCCCTCCGGAACGTTATAGGCAGTAAAACATGTTATGGGTAGATTATGTGGTAATGCATCTCCGAAATGGGACATAATTTAACCCAGATATTTTTTCACAAGACAGAACACATGTCATAAAGCCCATTACAAGTCTTAACTCATTTTTGACCAAATGTGTAGTTACTGCGCTTTGCCTTTGTAGGGCAGTATTGCTATGGGGTTCCTACAGGAAAACTGAACTCCCTGAGCTTCTTCCTGTATTCGCGAAGTTGACTGTGTGTATAAAATAACTTCTTATTAAACTGTATGGACACTCTGACAAAGTTCTCAATGCTTCGTTTTGAATGTAGGGACCCTTATTATGTTAGTGTGGGGCTATTTTGAGCATTGTGGTAATAACAAGCGATTTTTATTTGTCATTACTCTATGCCCTATATACTAGCGTAATACTAGCGTTATAGGCTAAACTGTTTTTATAGATACAACTATTTACATTACAGAGGTTGTCATCTGGCTGTCCGCGATCTTAACGTTGCATGTCTTGCAAAGCGCTATTCTTTTGCCATCTTGTTTTGAGAAATTCTTGAAGCCGAAAGCAACGACCCTCGGTATCCCTCCGGCTGACATGTTGATGTGATCTGATGTAAGTGGGCGTGGTGTGCGTAAGGTATGAGAGGGCATGACTGATGATCTCTGATCCAGTCATGACAGCGCTATTCTCAGCCTGCGCTCCAGCTGGATCAACTTTATTTTTTTTACATAATTTATATATTTTATATTCAAACTGAAAACATGATGTGATTATACACTCAAGTCATTCAAGTCATCGTGTCTCAAGTCAAGTCAAGTCCCGAGTCTTTAACTCCCAAGTCCGAGTCAAGTCTCAAGTATTTTATTTTTTGTCAAGTCAAGTCACAAGTCATAAAAATAGCGACTCGAGTCGACTCGAGTCCAAGTCACCAAATCACAAGTCCCCATGTCTGGGTATCACAGACAGTGTTACATATTAAAAAAAAACGTAATCATTTATTTGTATGACCACTGACTATAGCTTAAAAAAGTCTTTCCAATAAATACATAATGATTCAAAAAATTCAAAGTGATCATGTGTTTATTGCAATGTACAAATGACTTTTACCTGGAAAAACAAACAAATACCCTGTATGGTTGCAATCATTACAAATCATTTATAGGCTATAACATATAAATAGCTAAATCTATGAGGGTATAACTCTTTAAAAAACAGTGTTGGGCAAGACTTGATTTTGTCCATGTCCTTTTTATTAAAGAATTTAATTTTGAGGGAACATTAAATTGATTTTAAAAAAGAATTTACACCACTAAATCATTTATAATAAACACTGCAAAATTCCATAAAAAAAAAAAAACAGGAATTTGATTCAATTTTGATTTCCATGGTGACAGAACTACACTACCTATAATCCTGAAAAAAAGATCAACCAATAGGAGAACCTTGTGTTACCATGACATAAATTGAAAACTTGACATAAACATTTTTTCAAATATTTAGTTGTCATAAAAACAGTGTTTGCTTTTTATATCGTAAATTATAGCAACCATTACCATCATTATCCAAAAAATGCATCAAACTGCTTGCCATATATTTCCATGGTAATATATCCCAAAGAGAAAGTGAAACGACAAAAATAATATTAAAATAATAAAATCCTACATTAAATTGTATTTATTTATTTATGTTGCATGTGTATCTTACTCCCATCAGTGACTCTGCGCTCAACTGCTCTGAACCGCCGCTCGGGGTTTGATTATTCCGCCTGCTCGTCTTGTTTTCATGAAATGAACGGAGGTAACGTTAAGAGCGACTAGCTGCCCACTGCTCGGCTCTGTCACTACAAGGTGAGACGCGCTTCATTTTCATTTGCATGTCGTTTTCCAGTATAAATCACAGAGCAGTTATAAACCCCACTGATTGGTGTCAAAGATGCGGATCACGACTGATGTTATCACAGGCCTGATGCTAATGCGTGAGCCAGCTGCGTCTGTGATGACATCATCAGGCTTTAACATTAAACCGCATATAAACACATTCCTGATAATGCTTTCACGTGCATAATTCTTAAATAAACTCCGCGGTTATTCATCTAAGTCATACTGCCTGTATCGCGACGATGCCTGAAAATGATAACAATGAATCATCAAACCGAAAATGAGAGGTGTCAGTTATTATGACATATAACGTTAACAGTTACGTGACTGCAGATTAACTGACATCTCGACGAGCTTCAAAATGTTTCTTATAATAGTCAAATGGCGGTTTATCATGGTAATCTGCGACTGTCAGAACTGGAGGGTTGTGGTGGGTCTTATTTTAACACGTTTAAAGCATTATTGACAGTTGTAAATAATAATTGTAATTCTGGGTTTTATATGTGGCAAGAATGCTGTGCTTGACGTTTTGTTTACAGCCACTCCCATTAATAAGCTGGGAACAGTGAGTGAGAACAGTGAGATCTCATAAACATCTGTTGGTTTCAGGAAATCATTTGACCCTGGTGATGCTCTCAGCAGCACAGATCACATGCAGCAGCCAGCGCCATCACTTGCTTATGTTAAAGTCACCATGATTTTTTGTTTGTTTGTTGGTTTGTTTGTTATGGAATATTTCAGTATTTATTATAAATGATTCATCTGTGCACATATTTTATTCATGTGCCTAATAATTAAAATAACTTCCCCTCCCTCTTGCAGCAACATCTCTTCTCTGATGATGTGTTTACTGACGCGAGGGCGAGATAACCTGTCACTCACATGACATCACAGCAATAGCAAACCACATTGATCCAACCATCCAGTGAATAGAGCATCACAGTCCCGCCCACAGTTGGTGCCGGAAGTAACAATTCAATACAATTTCTCCATTGACAGTTATGAAAACGTAACCATACATTGGCTGTACTAAGTAAGTGATTGAATTTGCTCATATCAGTGGCGTAGGTTTGATTTTAAAATTGGTGGGGACGTGGACGTCAGTGTATAAATATATTTTAAGTTTTGATCGAAATTATTGCTTGGGATATATCAGTGTCACTGGATATTGGTGCGTCCCTACCAAACTCTACGCCCTTGGCTCATAAAAACGCCAAAAGTTCATGAGGCACTAACCTTGTTTTAAGATAAATCCCTTTTATCCCTTTGTGTAACGTGTCTGAAACCACGCAAAGGCACGTGAAGACCTGAAGATCTTGTAATGACATAGGGTTATGGAGGAAAATGTTCACGTGGTCATCGTCAGATTTGGAAGTCACTAAAAAGGCTCTTTCACGGTGGCTTCAATGAGGCGCGGTGGATTATGGGATGAGTAGTTCCTTTGCTCGGAAATGAAAATATGTACACAGGCTTGTACCCTTGACTTTTTTTTTTATTTTCTCTTCGTTTTTTCACCCGAAATGATATGTTGTATGCTTATGAGTTCAGCCGTAGCTGGTTATCCTCAGACATGCTCTAATACTCTTTAGATATGGATTTTACAAAATGTTTATGGGAGAAATGTATGGGTTATTTACTTCCGGCACCAACACTCTCTCGGGCTGTAGGCGGGACTGTGATGCTCTATTGCCAATTGACAAAATCAAGTCCCACCCTATGTTTTTTTCTTCTTCTTTTTTTCTCAGTTTCACTCGGATATGTCAAGTATAAGTAAGGAAGGAGACTATCGCAACTTGTTGACTTTAAAGGGTTAGTTCACCCAAAAATGAAAATTAAGTCATTAATTACTCACCCCCATGCTGTACCAACCCCGTAAGACCTTCGTTCGTCTTCGGAACACAAATAAAGATATTTTTGATTGAATCTGAGAGCTGGATCAGTCCTACATAGACTGCCTAAGGGACTGGCTCTTGACGGCCCATAAAGTCATTAAAGAAAAGGTTTAAATATTCCATGTGCCTACAGCGGCTCAATTATAAGTTTATCAAGCGACGAGACTACTTTTTGTGCGAAAAAAACATAAATAACGACTTTATTCCACTATTCCATTACTTCCTTATGGGCGCATGCGCGAGAACTGAGACAAGGACGTTCTCCTTCGTCTACGTCTAGTTACCGGCTGCTCACCGCTTAGGAGTTTTACCACCACCTACCGTATAAAATGATGATCCATATATAAAGCGCTCCGGATTATAAGGAACACTGTCGTTTTTTGAGAAGATTAAAGGCTTTTAAGTGCACCTTATAGTGCGGAAAATACGCTAATTGAAAAGCGTACAGCGCGCATCTTCCTCTGCTTGTAAACAGAAAGTTTTAGTCGAATAGTCGAATAAAGTCGTAGTTTATGTTTTTTACGCACAAAAAGTATTCTCGTCGCTTGATAAACTTATAATTGAGCCGCTGTAGGCACATGGAATATTTAAACCTTTTCTTTAATGACTTTATGGGCCGTCAAGAGCCAGTCCCTTAGGCAGTCTATGTAGGACTGATCCAGCTCTCAGATTCAATCAAAAATATCTTTATTTGTGTTCCGAAGATGAACGAAGGTCTTACGGGGTTGGAACAGCATGGGGGTGAGTAATTAATGACTTAATTTTCATTTTTGGGTGAACTAACCCTTTAACTGTTGGGGTTCAGCCTAGCAGTAACCATACTTTTTTTGTGTGCTGAATTCTTAGAAGTAAGTGTTAACCTTTGCAGTCCCCACTCACACACAGTCATGCTGAAATGCATCAAAGTCTGACCTATTTCAGCATTCAGGTGTGAGCATTTGTTTAGTGAGAAAGACTGTTCAAATCTGTGGAAATGCTCTGGGCCAACAGAAATGGAGGGAAAAGTGATTGTTTACCCCATCCCCACTTTTTTTTTTTCTTTATTATGTTGTTTCAAATTTGTTTAATAATGAAGAACATATTGTGTGGATTGTTGGTAAATCGTATATTATCGTCTATAGTTTCCATCTCTTCCAAATTACTGGCTTGTTGTTTTAGTTCAGGAGGAATTGTAAAAGCTGGCTGCTGTTTCGTTTGAGCTGTTCGGTGACTGAATATGTCTAATTCTGCATAGCATGAAACGCGCTAATGAGGTATCTGAGGTATGAAAATACATACACATCTTTTCTGATTTTTGATTACTTTTTGTTTCAAATCAAATTTTCATGTTGTGATTTACCTTGTAGCTGGTTAGTATGGTTTCATTGCTTATAATGAAGACTTTTTAAGAAGTCTTATTAGGAAAATGAGAGGCGAAAAATACATTTTTCTAGTAAAAACAAACTTGCCATCTCAGTTCATAGGCCTTAAACAAGCTTGTTTGTCAGACTGTGAACAAATGGTGTATTATAATGAATCTGAGCAAGCATTCAAGGAGAGATTTAGTTCTGAGGCCGTATTAACCCACAATAACAGATGGATGCACTCATCCAAACTGCTACTTGAGAGGTGGCCTTCTGCATGTGACAATTGCTTCTTGGTTTTTTTTTTTTTTCTTTATATAGTTTATCAGATTCTGTTTCAAATCCCTCTGTGCTTCTTTCACGCAAGCTTGTGCAGTCCCAGATAAGATCTCACTGCTACAGCACAGTGTTTCGGTTTAGGCTATGTGAGAATGTGATAACAGCCTGACATTGGGCCGTCATATAGCCTTGACCTACATTTTTCCAACATATTGGTGTACCGCACACGCACAGATGGCCCAAGATAATTTGACTGCTGTAGGCTGTATAATGTTAAAGATAAAGTCTTGTTCAACTTTCACTGTTTAGGTAGTTTTCAGTTTTCTCATATTTTCCCCCGTGTTTCTGTCTTACTGGAGCTGCTGGAAAGCCCATGTTTTGCCCATAAGTCATGTGATCTCCAACATAATCCAATTTAAAGGCGTAGTTACCTCAAACATTTTAATTCTGTCATTTACCAATATACATGTCGTTTCAAATTTTCTTTCTAATTAATCTGAGTGAAAAGTCAATGGGGTCCAAATCTTCATTACCTTTAATTCTTCATTTTTTTTATATTGCAAACCTTGTAACTTGGTATGTTTACATGAAAACTATCTAAACACTAATTGTGGTCGTCTGAGTGAATCCAATCCGATTTCTGTTTATATGAACTCTAAATGTTGTGAACCGAAAGCCACTGCAACAATGTCATCGGAGTATAATTGTTGTTTTTGCTGTGATGACATAACCAAAAATGCTGACATGTATGTCCACAAGAGCATTTTTAGCAAATATTTAGTAAGTATTCAGTCTCATCCACTGACCAGCAAGACATGAGACATGAAGTGCATTTTCAAATGACATAAAATGCATGTAAACACTCAAATCACGGCACTGCACGTGTTCGATTGCGCTGATTGAGGAAATAGTCTGATTCAAGCATTTACACACCATCCCTTTGAGTCCAATTTCAGACGAAATTTCAGTCAGATGGATTGAGGTGTGTACACGAAGGCTTTTCAGTCCCATTGAGCTATAAATCTGATTATAAATGTATTATTAAGGTGCATGTTAGAGTAATGTGGAGTGGATTGAATTGTAGGTAGCTAAAACTTCTTCCCAAACTTCTCTCTTGAAGGAGAGGATAACCTCCTGTCCAGCCCTGCAACGTCATGGACGCCTGTGCACGGATCAGAGGGGTCCCGTTGAAGAGCCGTGCCACTATGAAGAAAGAAGTATGTTGTCTATTGTTTCTCCGCTCAAACATGTTGCATTCATTTTGTTGAATCTCCTGTAATTTCTAACAAGCTTTATGTTGGTTTGAGCAGACCATCCGCGAGGGTTCAAACCTGTGCCTGAAGAGCCTGTTGAGACACAAGAAGGAGCTGTGCAATGTAATAGTGGAGCTGCATAATAAAGAACCACAGTTGTTATCAGAAGTAAGGGTCACACACTGCTAGCATTTCAGACTGCTATGCATGTTTCATATGTATGCTTGTGAAATCAATGTCACAGTTAAAGGGGTAGTTCACCCAAAAAAGAAAATCCTGTAATCATTTATTCACCTTCATGTCATTCCAAACTGTTTAGTCTTTCGTTCGTCTTCGTTACACAGATTAAGATATTTTGATGCAATCTGAGAGATTTATATCCCTCCATTGATTGAATCCAATAATCCAAATGAATTGAGCAGTTTAGTTAAAATTTTCTAAAAGAGATATGATCGCTTTATATGTTGAACAGGTTGAATTTAGGCTTTTATTCACATATAAACATTCATCAACAACACACACATCAGATATGGTAAACGGAAGACCAAGCATGTATGTTTGATGTGCGAAAACCAATGAGGTTCATTCTCATTAGGGTTGGGTATCGAGAATCGAGTATCGATTGGAACCGGGACTAACTTTTCATTTTTCCCGGAATCGTTCAAAAGTTAAAATTTCGATTCCTAGTTTCGATATTCACAGTCCGCTGACCGGAAGAAGAAACCGCTGAACAACACCAACGAAGAAGCGTCTACCGGAAGTGTTGGCATAACCGCGCGAGTCGAACATGAGTAGCTTACGTCGGCGGTCCAAAGTGTAGCTTCACTTTTCTAAAAATAACGAAATCTCGGCAAAATGCAAAATTTGTGACAAAAGGAGTATTTGTGACAGAAGGAGTATTTCCTTCAGAAAGACCGCTGGTTAGCAAGGTTAGCTAAACTTTTTTGACCCTGCCTCTTAAAAGAATCGGAATCGAGAATCGTTGGGAACCGGAATCAGAATCGTTCAAATTCAAACGATACCCAACCCTAATTCTCATGTTACGCAACACATTTGAGCTTCCTCAAGAACCAATGAGATTTGGTCTTGTGGGTCAAGCAAGTTGTAACAATAAAGTGATTGTGTCTCTTTAGAAAAGTTTAACTAGATATTGATTAGTTTATGAATTATGGACATATGGATTTGTTTTATGATCTCTTAATGAACTTTTTGAACCAAAACTGTGAACTAACCCTTTAGGAATATTCTGGGTTAAGTAGATAAGCTAAGTCTTGTCCCTTGTGTTCCTTTTTTTTTTTTTTTTATATATATATATAATTGCGAACAAATTTAGTTAAGCTTATCCGTACGACTTTAATCAAGCTTATCCGTAAACATTAAACATTTCAGTAGTATAGTTGCAAGATGGAAGCATAATGTGTTAACATATTAGTGTGAAATAAAATCGCATACTAATGTCTTAAATCCTTCAAAAAATGGTGCCATTTACTTCCATTGTAAACCATAACCCCACCATAACCTTGATTTTTGCTGATTACTTATTTTCGGTTTAAATGTTTGGTGACCTCTTTTTGAGCTGAGTGATTTTGAAAGCCTCCATGACAAAAGATATTGGCGATAAGATAGCGTTAGAGGCAACTGGGACAGTGCAGCAGTATGACTGTTGCATCTCACCTCATTATATACACAAGCGCATCTCACAAATCTTGAGTGAATCGGCAAATTCAAAAAAAGAAATTGCGGTTGCAGTGCAGCTTGTTTCCTTTATGTTGAGGTAATTGAAATCGAGTCGCTTATAATGTGCATTTGAAAAAGCAACACGTGCCAAACAAACATTTCTCCATACTTGTAATGATAAGTATTTACAAACCTGCTCTTGTCCAACAAAGGAGAACTTTTACTCAAGTGTTTACGATGACTGGAAGGGGGCATAAGCTGTGTTAGAATAGAAATCAACCCTTTTACCCAGAAATCAATCACTATTCCCTACATTACTCCATTAATGTAGTCCACTTGAGGGAATGAATGAAAACATGGGAGTGAATTCAGGAGTGAGTCCGCTTTTATTTATAGGTACACATTTACTTTCTTATCAGCTCTTGCATTCAGTTGGAATCAAACCCATGACCTTGCCGTTGCAAGCACCAACACTCTACTGTTAGAGCTACAGGAAATCCTTTTGCATAGTTTGTGCTTGCTTAGCAAACTGGCATTTCCATTAGTAAACTGGAGACTAACATGTATAAACCTTTGTAACAATTTAATAATCAAGTAAAAAAGTAATTTTATACCTATATGATATTATGCTGTAGCCACTGGACCAGTATAGATGATTCAGCTGTGGGCGCCATCTTATGGTCAGACAAGCATTTGTTATTGCAATGCATTATGGGATTGAATGAGTGCACTCCATAACGTCCAATATGGTTTCGGACTTCTACAAATGGCTGTCCCCTCAAACAGTGCCCTATTTAAGGGTATAGGGGGCAATTTTTAATTCCCGCATCTTGCCAGAAAATGGCTGAATCATCCATCCATCCATTTTCTAAACCACTGGTCCAATGTGGAAAAAGAGTAATATAAAACATTTATAAATTTATTTTTTTTCATTCATTTAGTCCTTCAAGTGGAGTATTATTAGTGGAGTAAATGAGGGTATGGGGTGAAGGAAACGGACGTTTCAATATATGGTTGTAAGCAAAAAAATAAAAAATAGGAAAGAAATATATTTGAAGTAAACGTATGCAATCCATTCGTTTTTCTCCTGTGTAGTGTAGTGTACAGTAGTTTTGTTTCCTAATAAAAATTAAGAAATTACCTTCACAGATTTTTACCATCATAATTTAATATTTTATAATAAAAGTAAAACCTTTCTTATGATTTATAGTTATAGGCTCCCTGCATGTTAACAGGTCGGCTTGCAGTTTTCTGTAAAATGTAATGATAATTTTGTCATCATCCATTTACTGCAGCCATTATCATTAGAAAATGTTAAACAAACATTAATTGCAGTCCTTGAGGTTAATGTGCATAAAAACAGAAACATCTTTGAACTGAAGGGAATGAGAGTAATATGCACAAAGTATTGTATTGTATATGTTTTGCACCTGCTTTTTTAATGCTTAATGGAATCTATTTGGTAACATAATTTAAATTGGATTGGCATGATTGATTCTTCTTCTCTTTCATAGGTACATTACATATGCTTACCTAGTCATGCTGAGGGGGAGAATTTCACCCTACAGGTCAGTGCTACTGACCTTTTTGTGCTACTTACACTAACATTCATACATTTGGGGTAAAAAAAAAATACAATACGGATGCATTACATTGACCCATAATGTTATAAATGATTTTTATTTCAAATAAATTCTCATATTTTGAACTTTCTATTCAACAAAGAATCCTGACAAAAATGTATCAGACAAGTTTCCAGAAAAGCATCATACCAGTTTTTAACATTGATAATAATAATAAATGTTTCTTGAGCAGCAAATCAGCCTATTGGAATGATTTTGAAGGATTACTGAATGTTACACTGAAGACTGGAGTAAGGATGCTGACAATTTAGCTTTGCATAACAGAGATAAATTACATTTTGAAATGTATACAAATAGAAAATAGTTTTTAAATTCCAAAAAATAAATTTCACATTTTTTTCTATTTTTGCTATATTTTTCATCAAACAAATCCAGCCTTGATGAGCTTAAGAAACGTCTTTTAAAAACATGTAAAAATGTTTACCGTTTTTAAAGCTCCCTTAAAAAGAGGGAGTTTACCTTTTTTAATGTTTAATTAATTAAATAGATTAAAGTCATGTATTCTTTGATGCCCACAGGCTCTGACGTCCCTCTCCACTGAGATGATGGAGTTGCTTAGATCACTACATGTACACACCCTTAAAGATGAAGAGATTTTGCTCCTTAAAGACCCTAAAAGACCCTTTGAGAGGAAAGACAGTGTTTCTCAGGTTCGATTTCTGTATTTTATGCTTTGACAGTATTTGACAGTATGTTTATGCTTTGTTTGAGGCGTGTGTTTGCTGCTGTCATTATTTTAAAATCAGGTGTCCTTCAATGTTTTGTCTTGGTTTCTAAATTTGTGATGTTGTTTTGTGTGAAATTGGGTCTAAACAGAACTAACCTTGTGGAAGGCAGCCATAGTATTAAGTTTTGTACTCGGAACATTTCATCAAACCACAAAAATAACAGAGATTGCATGTTTTCTTTCACATGTCAGAAAAAAATAAGAGTGCTGTGAGCTTCTCAAGAAATTATGTCAGTTCAGGGATTGACAATTTGCAGCCTGAATGATGTTTATCTTCCAGATTAACATTAGGTTTATCATAAAAATGTATCTTGGTGATGTATCGTTACGTAAAGGCTTATAACATGTCATCCTCTTAGCATTTGATTGATTCATTTGTTTTTATTCTTTCATTTTCTTTAAAAAAATGCAATCATTATTCTTTTTTTCTTTAACCCTCAGGGCTGTTCAAGGGCCTTGTGTATATTGAGACATGGCCCCACTCCTAAGATTAGTGTTTGCACCATGCTGGGGTTGTTGGCTCGATACACAGCTGGGATAAGGTATGCCATGGAGTTACATGTTCAGCAGAGAGGCACTTCAGAAGCTTGTCAAGCTGAGGATGATGACACCAATCAGTCTGTCTCTTCTATTGAGGAGGACTTTGTTACTGCTTTCGAACATCTTGAAGAGGAGCATACAGGTAATAAAAAGGAGTACTAGCAGCTGCTCACAAGCATTTTGATATACGGTTACTGGTCACTAGCTATCTATGCTTCTCATTCAAAATAGCTAAACGATTTTCATTTTTAAATGCACTACTGTTCAAAAGTTTAGTTCAGTAAGATGTTTTAAAAGAAATTAAGATTAACTTTTATTTAGCAAAGATGCACTAAATTGATCAAGAGGGATAGTAAAGATATTTATTATTTCTATTTTTTTAATGCTGTTTGGAGAAAAAAGTTTTTTTTACATTGATAAGAATATTTCAGAATGTATCAAATGTTTTTAGAATTTCTATCTTGTCTTGTTGAAATGTTTTATATAATAATTAAATTCGTATTGATTTTGATATTGACCTTGTGTTACCATGTAAATAGCCATAATGCATAACATGATGTTAAATACATAATAAATAAACACACATCAACATTGATAATGATTCTTGAGAACCAAACAAAAATGATTTCTGAAGGATCATGTGACTAAAAAAAATATACAATAAAAAAACATTAAAGTTAAATTTGCAATATTTCACAATATTAAAGATTTTTTTGTAATGCAGTGTCGGTGAGCATTTAAAAGATTTCTTTTCAAAGCACTAAGAACCACAAACTTTTGATTGATAATGTAAATAAATAAAATAAGCTTTTATTTAAAAACAGGATGTTAACCTTAAATTATGAAGTAACCTTAAATGAAATTGAAATATTGAAATAGTTGCCTATGATAATACAAATTCTGTTCTTACGAACTGTTCTCTGATCTTGCAGGTGCCCATAGTCAGAGGAACCAAAGGGATGTGGCATCCCAGACAGTCCCTTACACCCATTTAAAAGACTTAAGTGGATCTCGTATTATTATAAGTTCCATACCCAGGAAGTCAGTGCCCAAGGGAAAGACTGCTGCAGAAGTATCAGAAACGGTCCTGTCAACAGTGTGGCCTGAAATTTCAGAGATCTCGTATGAACTTAGCAGTCTGTCAAAGGGACGTGTTACCTCCACATCCCTCACCGAGTCAGATGATTCAGACTGCTCAAGTCCCAGTCCAATTATATTCCTGGATGAAGTTGGATATCAGAAGAGTCTTAAAGCAAAACTTGACATTCCCAAGATCCCCATTCTAAAGGATGGAGTAGAAGACTCTGACTCAGAAGTCAGTGAATTTTTCGACAGCTTTGATCAGTTTGATGAACTAGACCAGTCATCTGATTCCAACATCAAGGTCCTTAAACAACATCCCCTCCCTGGTCAAACAGAGAAGTATGTTGACAACTCTGGATGTAAATTTGTATCAAGGGGGTGCTCGACCACAGCAATGAATCCTCACAAGTTTGATCATAGGACTCTTCCAGCCAATGTCAAGAAACCAACTCCACTTAAACCAGGATCACCGTACAGTATTCACTCTGAATTACCAGATTCCCCACGGCCAGCGAGGACTCCCTGCGAGGAAAGTGGGCCGCTCTTCAGTCCAGTTCGTTCATCTGCATTTAGCCCACTGGGAGAAGGAGGGTCCTTAGAGTATTTTTGGAAGGCAGATGTTGATGGCTCAGAATTACGTAAACCACAGGACCTTTGCTCACTGTACAAAACGTACGCAGATTTTGCCAACAACCTGTCAAAAGAAATCCTTGGATCGGTCTGTGGGTACTCCTCCCCTGTTGATTTTAACATTAATAAGAACTTGAGCTGTGTGTGTCATAAGGAGTTCAAAAACACTAATGGGCATCTAATGAAGCTTTCAGACATCCAGGAGACAGTCACCATCACTAAATCCCAATCACAGTCTCTTAAGGATGGGATTCAGAGGTTTGCTACAGACTTAGTCGAAATGAGCCTTGGAAGTGCCTTAAGGGACTTGCAGAAAGGTGTGTCCTCCTGTACCACCACACTTTGCCATTTGGCTGCAAGGCTGACATCTTCAGTATTTCAAATGGCCTTTCATGAGATAGGAATGCGCCATGCATACGTGTTAAAAGAGCGTGCCGTAAACGGTCTAGCCGGTTTCCTTGTAGGCGAAGCCATTTCTGGAGCCCTTAAAGAGTTTCTGTTTGTGAAAAAGCAGATTTTCAACAACACTGTCACACGATTTGCTGCAGATCTTGCTGAGGAATTAGTGTTTGAAGGAATTATGGAGGTTTGCCAGTTTTCACATCCCTCGACGTTACTCACGCCAGGTAACTGGTCGTTCGACGAAGAGGAGGAAGTGGTTTCATCCTATGCCTCTGATCTGTCGGAGTCTGTTCTCCAAGAGGCTTTTATAGAGCTCTCACAAGCCGATGTGACATTCACTACCCAGGCAGCTATCAGTGTGTCGGTTGACAATATTTGCTACGTGAGTGCTGAAGATAGCTCTCTCATTACAAAAACCTGCAGTGCCCAAACAAGCTATCTTGGATCTCAGGCTGTCGCAGAGGTTTCAAATCAAGAGCAGGATGGTTGTACAGTGAAGAAAGCTTTGTATTGTGTGTCAGGTATCGCCAGTTGTGTTCCAGTTCCTGTGGCTGGCAATGTCATATCCCATGTACACAATTCAGACGAACCTTCTCAGTATAAATCCAGTATTGGTCATGTGTGTCAGACCAGCCCTAAAAGAACCATTTGTTGCCAAGTGGAAGTAACATCATCAGCCTCAGATATGTCTGCAAGGACTGATTCATCGCCAGGTCCTGCAAGAATCCAGGATTCAGACAGTGATGAGGAAATTGTTGACAGCATGTCTGTTGAAACTGATTCTGGGAAGCCCTCGATTGGAAAAACTTTTCAAAACTTCTCTGGAAATATGGTGGACACTATAGTAGGTGAGGCATTTGATCTAGTGAATTCTTCGACAAAAGTAAAGAAGAAAGTAGAGGACTGTGCTGACTTTTTGAGCAAAACAATCGTAGCTCGCATATCCACTCCAAGCCATGGAATTGTTAAATCACATGTGTCGACTCAGAGAGGTTCCCCTCAGATTCCCTCTCACTTGGTGTCAAAGGGCTCTAGTGACCCATCCTCCAGAAGTGCATGTCCAGTAACCAAACTCACCCCAGAGGTCCGTTCTGTCGTGAGAAGGGACACATTGGAAGTGCCCAGATTTGAAATTGGCTCCTGTGGTGGTAGAAAAGTAGGTGCAGAGGATTTTTCAAGCAGCACCTCTGGAACGAAATCAGTTGAAATCCCTAGCACTCCACCCTCGAGTCCTCAGCAGCCATCAGATGAGCACAGTGAGAAGCAGATCAGACAGTTCTCGAAGAAGCTCAAAGGTACGCTTGCAAAAGAATTTTCTCCTGCGACTCCTCCATCAACCCCTTATTACCCGCCTGCCACCGACACAAAAGAATCTGGTTCAGTTTCAGACAAGGCTGATTTCATGCTGAAACTCATTAGATCTCTCTCTGAGGAAGCTGGCAGCAATGAAGACGACGAGGAGACCCAGAAAGATGGTCCACACTCTAGAAACTGCCAGTCAGAGCTGAGTCCCAATGTCAGGAGCAGAATGTTTGAGAGGAGTGCGCTCCATTATGCAGAGCGTTTAGCGTGCCACATTGTTTCCATGGCAACTGAGATGGACACACTAAGCCTTGGAGATGTAAAGAACGCCGAGGGTGACCAGGGCAAAGGCAGCGTTGCCTTACACAGCGCACAGTTTTCTGAACAGACTTTGAATTCTTTGTGGACATATGCTGGAGAAGTGGCTGGAGAAGTCATCAACGATGTCAAGAGGATGATGAGTTCAACCCACTGTCGTCACAAAACGATGAAAAGAGGATCTGTAAACTCTGCTGACAAGTGTCAGAGTGGAGACGGCCTTTTGGGAAATTTGACTTGTCAATGGTCTGGTGACGTCCAACCAAGTGGGATGTCATCAGATTATCCAAGTTGCGAGAGTGTCACTGACGAATATGCAGGATACCTCATTAAGGTGCTCAAGAAAGAGGGAGGCAACAGAGAGCTTATATTGGATCAGTATGCCACCCGTTTGGCATATCGATCTATTAAATCTGGCCTGGCTCATGCGGCACGAAAAATAAAGCAGAGATATCCTTTGAGGCTACACTCCTCTAGGCGTTTACACAATGATCATAGTCCTGATGTTTCTCAAAGTCCTATATCCAAGTCATCCCACACTGCACTTGCTGATGGAAAAGATGGATCCTCTTGCGAATCTCTGCCATGTGCTTGTCAAGATGGTCAAAACATTAGCAGTAACGAATATGTAGAACTTGTGAACTTTGCAGAATCTCTTGCCTACAACATCACATGTGATGTTACGAGAAAGCTGAGAACGTCTTCAGTTAGACTACCTAAATCGCTGACTGATTCTTGCCTCTACAGGAAGTCCAGTGTCGGGGACATGCCCGAAAGTACATTTTCATGCTCTCTTTTAACGTACGCAGAAACTAACAGGCTGTATCATAGTACGAGCAGCTTAAATGATAGCAAAAGCAACAACAGTGTCATGCAAGTCATTGAACATTATGCCAGGAAAATTGTTGATGATACATTGGAAATGACGCTGGGGCCGGCATGTGTTCCGGCAGCTGGGGATAGGAGGGCACTTGAACCTAATTCCTTCACAGAAAAGCTGGCTGAGGCATATCAAACCTGCCGATACTGCCAAGGTCGAGAATGTCTGTTTTGCAGTAGAGATGGGCGTCATGGTTTCCAGGGATTGAAAATCAGAAGGCAACAAGAATCTGATTCAGTGGCTGGACTGGAAATTCCTAGAATTCACATTGATTTGGAGAAGAGAGCTGCTTTTGCTGAAGAAATGGTCTCCAGTGTCATTGAGAAAGCCAAAAAGGAGCTGAGCTGCACCAGCTTGAATGCAGACAGTGGAATTGGTCATGATGGCGCAAGCTTCGCAGAAAGTCTGACCACAGAGATTATGACATCCGCATTGTCCAATGTCTGCCAAACCGTCAATCTTGGGTAAAGTGACACAGTTTTCACAGGGCCATACATAGTCTATCAATTAAAATTGCTCATCCATAGATTTCCTAGATTTTGAAACTTTTTTTGTTGTATTTCCTCATCATGATTGATGACTTACTGTGTTTCAGTACTCCTAGAAGGGATGGCGTCAATGTGACGGAATCAACAGTGAGTCAACAGCTTAGTTTGAGTGTTGGTGATGACAGTCTTGGTAGTTGGTCCAATCTGAGTTTTGAAGAAGACCACCCAGATGAGAGCAGCAGCTTTCACCATCTAAGTGACAGGTGAACAAGTCCCACCACACTTACAAACTTACAAAGTATTAGAGGAAGCATTGCTGCTCGACTAATACCGCACTCAAGTTCAAAGCACTTTCTTTTCCTGTGCACCTTTCACAAGCATGTGGCTCTAATCATTGTGAAAATAATGATCTGGTGAATTAACAGTGGAAGGACTGCCTTTGTAGTGACCTGACCATTGCAAACCCTCAATGCAATATGTAGAGAGATCTGTTTGAAAAGCTCAGACTGAATTAGAGAAGTAGTGTCAATATCAGGCACTCTTAAGTTGTATAGTAGTCTAAGTCTGTATTTAAAAAAATGTGTAGTCATGATTGGTTTTCAGCTGAGATAACTTGACTGTATTCACATTGAGTTTAGGTTGTGGACTAGAAGAGCCTACTTTATGACTCATCATTGCTAAAGAACATTTATTGTTCTCTTTATTTCTTTTATACACCAACCATTTTATAATTTATTTGACGCCAGAGTTGCTGATTATCTCACCTTTTTCCTAAATTGCTGAAAAACACCTAGTGCCTTGTCCAGATGAGCATTTTGGGATATTGTTTTACATTCTCAGAAAAATGTTAAATGTCTTTGGCTTCAAAACACGATGACTGACTCACACTGTCTTGTCTTTCTAAGGCAAGCATTGTTGAGTATTGTTTTTGGCTGCAGTGTCTCAATGGAAGCAATTTCTATCAACATTTTAATATCTCCCAAGAAACTGAACGTTAGAATGTATGAGCAATTTTTGTTTTGTACATCCCAAGAGACCATGAATGTATCAACATATTTGTGAAAGGTGTGGTTGTCAGCTCGAGGCAGTGTTTCTTGAGTTACTTAGAAACTCCATAAATTCTCAGTGTGTCCAAATATAGATGATAGTTAACACTAACAGTTTTCTTTTTTTTAGTTTCATGTCCTCAAGTACTGTATTAATCAGTTAATTTTTACATAACGTGGTTAGGGTCTAGTATTTCTATCATTTATGGTCACATGACTCAGTGTTAAAGAGTTTGAGTGTTTATAGAATTTCTGCATTCAGTAGTTTTTGAAAAACACCTTTGGTCAAAATTGATATTTAAAATCCGAAAACAAACACACCCCTACCCCAAAATGATCTCGCCCCTAATTTGATAGCTCCACCCCACATTTACGTACGCAACTGTAACCCAGGCAACGACTATGCCGGAATGTGCTCTATGTGCCAGCCGAGGGTATATGTCATCAATAAGTGAAAGCAATGTGTTACTATGGTAATCCATGTCAAATGTGTGTTTTAACGAGTCAATGGTTCCTCTCCGATCGCGTGGGTGATTGAATCGATCGATAATGCGAAATTATTTTATTAATCGTGCAGCTCTAAGCTCTACTATGTTTTATGTCTTGCATGAAACATTTTGAAACTAATGGGTATGAATGGTGTTTGGTTGAAAATATGGTTCTTCTGAAATAAATAATAAAACCACCCTTTAAATCAAAAAGCAAATAGATTAATTTCAACATAATAAACATTAAAAACATTAATATCACAGTTCCAGGTAGGTTTTCTAGTTTTGCATAGAAACTATTTTGTAGTGTTTCTTCTTTTTCTCTCCCTCAGCAGTAATGGAAACAGCAGTAGCTGGAGCAGTCTGGGTTTAGAAGGCGAGGTTTATGAAGAACATTTGTCCTTCTCTCCATCAGACAGGTTGGTCTATGGAAAGAGGTGTAGCATAGCCAGCGTGTCGGCTCTAATTACTGCATGATGTCATTGCAGCTTTTAATCAGCAAATGCTGATAAAGCGCTGACAAGTTTCTAACATTACCTATTAGAAACAAAATGCCCCTTTGTTCTCCATCCTGTGTTTGGAATTAGTCAATTGAGTCTTTGTGTTGTGTTGGTAGTATTGTGGGTGTAGGAAGTGTTTGGGTTAGGTCATTGACTTCATAAGTGTTTTGTGATGTAATTTCTAAAGAATAATCTATCTGTTCTTACTGCATGCTTCCTGTTTGAGTGAAAAAGGATGTCCCAGTTCCCAATTCTCATTAGAGTTCAGGTCCACAACTTGAATCACGTTCAAGTCCAAAGTGACTCACTCCATACAAAAGCAACAGAGATTTATAATTCTTTATAATTCATTACATCATACACGGGAAAAATATATGAAAAGCTTATCTGAAACAAAAAATATTCCCCTGCATTTACAACCAGAAATGGGCATTGTGTCATGATTGTTTACTACTTGTTTTAAGAAAAAAAGAGCGATTTTAAACTTATATTGGAAAAATTCTCACCCAAATTATAATATATTTGATTTATCTGACAATATTGCAAGTTATCATTTGTAAAAGTTTATATTTAATAAGGATTCCTTCGTTTCATTACTCCAGTCTTTAGTGTTGCATGATCCTTCAGAAATCATTTCATTCTAATATGATGATTTGCTACTCAAATAACATTTCTGATTATTATCAATGTTGAAAACAGATGTGCTGATAAACATTTGTGTGGCAACTGTGATGCATACCTTCATAATAGTTATTCTTGCTCATTTAATTTAAACTTGTGCTAGTCAATGTTCATCCAAATCAGAGCTGGACAACAAATATTTGTAATATACTGCTGATTTATTTGCCAATATTAAATTAAGTAATATTTTGTGAATTAGGTAGAAAAGGTGTTTCCCCAGATTTCATAAATATCAGTCTGAAAAAATATTGAGAATTTTTTTTAGCTATAATACCTCACCCCAAATCAGTTGTTCAGTCAGAGGCATCAAGAAAAACATCTTGAAAATACTGTTGCATCAATATCCCTCAGCAAGTCATAAATATGCCATGAATTCTAGTTGAAACTGTTGTGGAGCTGGTTTATGTGAGAAATGGGAATGCTGGGAGCCTCTATCACTCCTCTCTTGCATGTGGTTTGTGGTGTCTGTCAGTAAGACTCTCTTACACCTGTGATATTTTTCAACTTACAGTGACTGCACTGAAGAGAAAGAAGCTGAGGCCAAAGAGGATTCAGGCGGTAATGAAAACTATATCTCTTCTTTATATTTTCCTCTAACGCTAGTGTTTGTTCTGTGGTCTGATGTTAAACCTCAACTGTTAAACTAATTTCAGCCCTTATTTTGCTGCCACTCATTTAAAGTGGTCTTACTTGGCCGAGCACCTTCAGTGTGCCCCTGTCAAAGCCACAAGACTATTTATCCTCGTTCCTAGTTGTCTAACTGTCAGACCGGCTCCATGTGGGTCAACAGATGAGCTCAAGCAGAGTTCTATGTCTGGCCTAGTTAGAAGAGAGAGCGTGGGAAACTGGTTTGCTGAAGTAGACTGTGATGATTTTTGTGTATGTCTGAGCTGAATGTGTGTGGTTTGTATGTGCAGGAGCGGTGCGGGATCATGGACAGGCAGAAAGAGCTCTGCTTGTGGTCAGTACCGATGTCCAGGGGGGGACTGTGGACCCCCAGCTGACGGCTGTGCTCCAGTGGATCGCCGCCTCTATCGCTGATCTGTCTTTAATCAGCTATTACTCAGCAGGCCAGGAGCTCCTCCAGGTGAGAACCCTTTGGCCATGGCAGGTCAAATCCGAATATTTGTGTATGCAATCTAAATTGTTGGCACGTGGTGCTCTTGTGCATTGGCGCCCGTGGCAATGACTTTGCCTTGGTTGGCATACGGCTAAAACAACAACAGCAATGAATGTGAATGGGTTTTCAATAAAGATGTTGTCTTATTTACAACATGGCAAAACTATGCTAGACTACTTCATCTTTTGAGGCGGTGGCAGAAATGTAAAATGCCGGTATGCGCAGCTTTATTCTGTGCTGTTTGTTATTCTATCACATTCTTGAGTTTGATATAAAATGATGATGTATAAGTTACACAAATTTTGAGCAAATTACTGCCTAATTAGGATGTATTGCTATTGGAATATGCTACTTAGCAGATCAATAAAACTGGCTAAACCCCCACAAATCTTCTGCGAATTAGCCTGATTGGCTTTTACGGTAACGTCACAGTGCCATTTGATTGTTTATTACCTTGAAACATTTGAGTGTTGACCAACTGTGTATGGTATGATTATTATTTTGAGCTTTTACAAAGTAATAACTTATATTGTTCATGAACGTGTTTGTGTTTCCATAATAATACATCATAAGTGGATACAGTAAGTACATAAAACAGTTCAACATGGAGATAGATGGAAACAAAAAACTTTTCCACTACCCGTTTTCCCCTCTCAGACACAGTATAAGTGTGTAATTTACTCAAATGCCTTTCCTTTTGTATATATTTAAAATGATTTTTAGATTTATAACTTTATTACCTCTGAAGACATTATGACTGTAACAAAAGATTTGTGCAGCTGATGCTCTTTTGGTCATGAACAGCTCGTGCTCCATGAGCGTGCAAACCTCTCGTTGCAGAACAAACCGCATTAAAGGCACACTATGCAGGAATTCCGTTTTTGTCAAACAATGACCCCTAGAGTCGCTCTAGAGTACTTGTATTTAATGCTACTGTCGTAAGTACCACTCACGCAGAGCGTCTCTGCCGTAGGCTGGTCTCTGCACTCACAGCCTGATACCCATTTGAAGCTGTTATAATAATGTACAAATCTTGCATAGTGTTTATTTTTTTGCTTTAAATAAGAGATCTAGCGCTAAAATTTTTGTTGAACTCAAGCTGAGCGCTCGTGTCTGCTGCTACCAGTGTCATGGATACATTATGTTTCTTGTGGCGGCGCGTGCACAGTCTTCACTCGGATGCCCTCTTCAATCTATCGCAGTTGCAGAGCCTCCTATTCATTCCGGTGAAATCACAACATAAAATGCACAAAAACGTGTCCCTGCTTGATATAGACTGTAACCACTGATGAACATATTCAGTTTTGATGAGAGAGAAAAAACGTAGAACCTGTAACCTCTGACACGCTTGGAAAAAGATCTACCACTAGACCATTAAAGAACTCGAACAAAACGTGCGGATTGATACATTTACATTTACAGGTTGAGCAGAGAGACTCATACTCTTTTCCTTTATTTAGTCTCTTCAGACAGCCTTTTCTTTGCTTTTTCCACCGTCGAGTATCACGTCTGAAATGCGCGCAAGTGTTTTCGTGCTCCTTGCCGTAAAAAGCATGTTGTGATTCTCGCGAGATTTGTCGGGGGCTCTCCTCTCAAACTTGCATTGCTGGTTTTTCCAGCAGCGTCCCCCCCAAGCTTTACTACCAGGATGATTCGCGGTACAATGAGTTTGTTTACCAGCGAAATGACTTTGAAGCTGTTATATTAAGGTACAATTCTTGCATAGTGTGCCTTTAACTATTACTATAGTTATAAAGTTATGTGCAGTATAATATAGCAAGTTATCAATTAATTGTTTACCATTTAGGCAAATTCCATAAGGTTTCCTTTGGTTTCTTTAATTTTATTGAGGCCTTTGAGATTTTGATTTTGTTGGTGATATGCTTTGTCATTAGTTTTATGAGCTCTTTTTGTCTCATAACTTGAGTTTGAGTACATTAATATAGATTTAATTGCATTTCAGTCTGAGAGTAAATACATACAAATCCAGAGTATCGTATTACATCACATTACAGCTCTATCAACCAACTCCATCAGTATGTTTCCTGACCAAAAGTTTAGCTTCATTTCATGTGGGTTTTTCTCTGGTTCCAGCTGCCGGCCGTGGCCCAGAGGCTGAAGGAGAGAGAGTTCAGGGTTGCCGACCTTCTGCAGGCTCTGCTGAGATACTTTGAAGAGTGCCGCACCGAGGAAGAGCACGAGGCTGGAGACACGAGGCAGGGTCACAAGAGCCTCTTCCAGTGGCTCCTAGAACAAGCGTAAATCCCCATCACACACTGACACCCGTCAGCTATTAAAGATGAAGTTTCCTGTCACTTTACAGTGATCTGCAATTTATCTGCCAAACCTAGAGGCATAGCCAGTGGAATGTGTTTG
Organism: Pimephales promelas; assembly: GCF_988280905.1. Classification (NCBI taxonomy): domain Eukaryota; kingdom Metazoa; phylum Chordata; class Actinopteri; order Cypriniformes; family Leuciscidae; genus Pimephales; species Pimephales promelas. The sequence goes on along the minus strand of NC_142775.1, from coordinate 33,036,192 downwards.
TGTTGTGTATTGCTTGTGCACCAGTGTCCACCCAGGGGGCGCCATATTGAAGTCTACGAGCAACTGAAATAATTTAAGAGCCGTTCTTTCAAGTGTGTGTTTTGCATGCCGTCACCGAGAGTCCCTTTTGCTTGCTTTCACCTCTCTTTTTATTGCCACATTGTTTTCTTTAAGATTAGACTGCATATCACACGTTTGGCACACCGTCAGTGAGTTTGGCTTTCACACCTTGCCACAACACAAAAAGACTGATGGGTTTTATGAGTTGGTTTGTTGTAAGGGAATCCCCATGGCTGCAGGAAAGCTTATGTCATCTTTATACCTCTCCTTTACGGTGGTGTTTGCACTTGTTGAAGGGACCAGCCATGCAATCCAGCAGGGCTCCGGGTCACCGGAAGGTATTCCATTACACATAGCTCAAAGTGAACCACAGTCAGGGTGATTATAATAATTACCTAAAATTATATTTACCCTGTTTAGCACATTTTTGGCAACAATACTTACCAGTCAATTCCATTGGCAATTAGACTCTAAATAGTTGCTGTTGAATGAATCCATCAGTATGTAGTCAATTTTACATTCCCCTGTTGTGATTCGGACGTTTTTTTCCAGTCGTTATTTCTAAATGATAAAAGTCCTTTAGCTATGTACATTCATAATAGTTCAAAATGAATCGGTATACCTGTAAATATGCTTTTCTTTAAGTTAAAATGAATTGTTTACACCAGAGGCTGCAATTAGACTGCAGATGATCATAAAGATCACTAAAGTGTGGAGGGGTTTGTGTGGCCAACTTACAGAAAAACACAAATATACTTTCAAGCCTATTTTAAAAAGCTGCTAAACATGTAAACCCCATTTTGCCATAAGAGGAAACTCGCAGTAAGCTTCTTTTAAAACTATTTAACGTTCTCTACAGGGGACTTTTCTCTAATTTCCTCCTGGCATTGTACACTCATTGAAGGTTACTGTGACGCACTGGTAGTGCATTGCTAAATGAGGATGCCTCTGCAGTGAGTATATCTGAACTAGTCACCACCTCTACGTGGACCTTCTATACTCACTGCCCGCCCTTTAGTGTGCACTACACCGAATATTGCACTTTACTGAGGAATGGTCAGACAGGCCTTTCCCTATATCTTTGTTTAGACCTCAAAAAACAATCTTTATTATTGCAATGCATAAGCGATAGATCGGCAACAGCTTGTAGGAGTTTGTCACGTGTAACTTATTAAGCCTCAAGGGACCTGTATGAAAAGTATTTGCACTCTGCAGTTTTGTGCTTTAAGGAAAACTACTAATTTTCTACTTGCTCATGTCAGTCTAAATGTAACATGTATGTTGCTTTGGGGTTTGTTTTTTTTTCGCAACACATACAGTTTGGTAGAATCTTAACACAGCTATTTCCACAGAACAGTAATTCCTAGTGACTATGACTGCCAAGCTCCAAAAAGGGAAAATAAATAGAAGTAGTCAATACAACTTGCAAGCAGTATTCTAAGTATTCAAGTCTTCGTATGATAGTTTTCTTTATTGAATTTTAAATTATCTAGCCCACATTTGGGTCAAAGATTGAAATAATTCTGTATTATGTTCAGTTATTAAACAATCACAAGATCCTTTTTGAATGTATGATACATAGATGAGCTTTGAAAAAGTGGATGATACATGTGACCTAATGGTAAAGAAAAATAGAGAGATTGTATGGCTTCAGAAATCTTAGAATATTGCAGATAAGTTTCTTTTTTTTTCTTTTCTTTTTTTTATAGTGTAGAAATGCATTGAGATTCTTCAAAAAGTCTGCTTTTGTGTTCCACTGAAAAATAAAAGCATATGGATTCGTAACAGACCCCTACGGAAGCCCTGAACCGCAACCTAAAAAAAAAAAAAAAAGTCAGTAAAAAAAAAAAAATCTGTAAAAAAAAAAAAAATCTGTAAAAAAAAAAATCTGTTAAAAAAAAAAAATCTAGCATTTCGAGATTAAAGTCGAAATGTTTCGAGATTAAAGTCGAAATGTTTCGAGATTAAAGTCGGAAAGTTTCGAGATTAAAGTCGGAATGTTTCGAGATTAAAGTCGAAATGTTTCGAGATTAAATTCGAAATGTTTCGAGATTAAAGTCGAAACATTGTGCATTCATAACAGTGCGCGTCCACTGGCTCAGAGCGCGCGCGTGTGTGTGAAGTTGAACTGCCATGGATAAACCCAAAATAGTAGCTTTTCGGTCTCCTTTGATGAAACAAAACACACACACACACACAGTGTGTGAAACTCGCTATTGGCCATTATGAATGCCTGTGTGTGCGGCAATGTGAGACAATGGAAAGCACACACGCGCAGCTTCTACGCGATAGCGAGTTTCACACTGTGTATGTGTGTGTGTGTGTGTGTGTGTGTTTTGTTTCATCAAAGGAAATTCAACAGGTGCCAGTCTACCAGCATTAGGCTACCATTATAGGACGTTATAAAATATACTGCGCCGGAATAGACTTTAGCCTATAGGAAAACCAACACGGAAAACACTTTTCAGACTGGATGGAGAAATCCAGCTTTATGAATGAATGAATGAATGAATAGGGCATTTATAGCGCTTTCATATATGCCTACACTCAAAGTGCTTTACAATCATATCACAGAATCTCTCCTCAACCATAAGTGGTTATTAAATCTTAGGAAATCACAGGATCCGGCCAAATGATTGGATACAGAATGATGCACTTAAAATGTATCCAGAGCGTATTTACGGGGAAGAGGAGACCGAACAGTTACTGTTGTGTTCTCGACCCAGATAGTGTTGACTAGACGAGCACGAAAACACCTCAGAAACACTCCCAGTAGCACGTGTGACGTGTGTAGAATTTTGTTGAAAGCCCAGATAAAAGTAAAAAGCTACTATTTTGTGTTTATCCATGGCAGTTGCGCTCTGAGCCAGTGGACGCGCACTGCACAATGTTTTGACTTTAATCTCGAAACATTTCGACTTTAATCTCGAAACATTCCGACTTTAATCTCGAAACATTTCGACTTTAATCTCGAAACATTTCGACTTTAATCTCGAAATGCTAGATTTTTTTTTTTTTTTTACAGATTTTTTTTTTTACAGATTTTTTTTTTTTTTAAGATTTTTTTTTTTTTTAAGATTTTTTTTTTTACTGACTTTTTTTTTAGGTTGCGGTTCAGGGCTTCCGTAGAGCCCCGCACATGACATGCAGGAAAAAAAATCTGTATATTGAGGCCACAAATTAACAATTCGTTCCCATGATTTAATAATGCGTCAGCGCGATTTACTAATTCGTTCCCTCGTTTTTTTATCTTTATAAATCGCACGCACAATATAATAATTTGTTCCTTTGATTTACTAAATCGCGGCCACGAATTTGTTCCTTTGTTTTAGTTGACTCCAACTGAAGGAACAAATTACTTCAATGTGGCCTTGATTTACTAAAACAAGGGAACAAATTACGGTAATAAATTGTGGGAAGGAGTTCTTTATTCATGGCCATGGTTTAACTTAAACGAGAAACAAATTCTTAATTCATGGCCACGATAAATATATATATTTTTGTCCGGGGCTCCGCAGTTTGGAACAACAATGTGTGCGAGTAAATAATGACAGACTTTGGTTGACCTGTTCCATTTAGTTTTATTGACATGATTGCTCAGATACTGTTACAGTGTGATTTAATGATAAGAGAAACAATATGAATGCAATCGAAGTTGTAAAGATCGTTGAATACGTTTCTTTCATGTCTTTGCCCTGTAACATGCATGATGCGCTTTCAGTCCATGCTTCATGTACTTCTCTTTACGTGTGCATGATGCCGATTCATTATCTTGTGCATGGTTTCAAACTGGCTGACACCATATATGCTCACACTACCTACTGCAATGAAAAAAAAGAGTCATTTCTGTATTCATGCTGTTATAACTTCAGCGCTGCCAAATATAGTTGGTTCTGCACTTGCATAGTATTTGTTCACATTCTTTTGAAATGTTTTTAAAAAAAAACACACAAAAAAAAAAACCTGCCATACACTGTTGAGTTGGACATTTTCATATGATAGCTGTATCACTTAAACCATAATGTGGGAGGCGCAAAAGAAGTTTAATACTGTATATGAACATTGAAGCTTGAGTAAATTTAAAAAAAACAGTTGGCACAAGTATGCTGTGACCATCAGCGCTGCCTCATTATTAGTGGGATTGTACATGCATCCGTGTTCTTGAAGTAATTGTAAACATTAGTGCTGTAGATGTTCTGCCCTTGTGTTCTTATTCACCTTATTTTTGTGTACATTCCTATCATTTACAAATGATCTATAGCTATTTTGTTAAGTAAGGCTACATGTATAATGCAAAGTTCACACCATACTCAACAGATGAATATTTTGTTACTTGTGCAGTGTTTCTCCATTCTCTCTCATAGTATAGTAGGCAAATGATACACAGTGACTTCTCTATTTTCTTCCTGCCCATTTGTATAATCTTGCCAAAAAAATTATTTAATAATTTATGTAAGTATAAGTTGCGATGGTGAATACACTACTTGTCCCCCCAGTGAAGTTGCTGAGTAGTTTACACATGATTAAAGCTTAATGCACTACACCTGTACACTGTAAAAAGCTGTGGGTAATAAAGCTTTTTCATTTGAATTGTAATGTGTGCTTATTAACTTTTCACATGAAAGGGTTCAAGGAAGACATCATTTAAAAATGTAATATGCAGGGCAGACTTTTAACTTAAGCTCCCAAATTTTAGAATGCAATGCCAGTACATGTTTACATAGGAAAATGGAAAGTCTGCACAGTGGAATACAAAAATGCATTCTGTTTGAATGGCCCCTAACATGACAATAAACATGTTTGCCTGTGCAAATATAGAGCTACAGTCGAGTATTACGTAGTCAAGCTAGTCTATAGAAGTATTAAAGACAATGTTTAATTGTAATGCAATTAACATGCGTAATTTCTGGATGAAGCTGAGCAACAATTGAGCTCAACGTGCTGCAACTGAATAAAAATGCATGGAAATAGAACATTTTCATCAATTTGACAACACATGCTGCAAATACTTAGCCTGGTCCAGACTCGCGTACACATTTCATTCGTACAGAGAGTCTGGCCACTCTTCCTTGACAAGCGTTAACTTCCTTGAAGGCGGGTATTAATGGTACGTTTAAAACTATTGGCTCTGCCCAGAGTCACTCTAGATCTGCCATAATTAATCGCTAACGTTTGGTTGTGACGTATGTCTACAACTCAAACTAGTCTCAACGTCATCCTTCTCAGCCATTCGCTCTGTTCGCTGATAAAATAATTGATCGGAGAAAACCCAAGAATATACAGCAAACCCAGATGTATTACTGAAGGAAAATGAACATTGAGCGAAAGTATGTAGGAGGGCGGAGCCAGGCTAGCAAATACTCACAACTCAACCAAATACAGAAACTCGCTGCAAATACTCACAACTCAACAAAATTCAGAAACTTGCCGAAAAATACTCACAACTCAACCAAATTCAGAAACTCCCTGCAAATACTCACAACTCAACGAAATTCAGAAACTCGTTGCAAATACTCACAACTCAACGAAATTCAGAAACTCGCTGTAAATACTCACAATGCAACCAAATATAGAAACACCCTGCAAATACTCACAATTCAACAAAATTCAGAAACTTGCTGAAAAATACTCACAACTCAACTAAATACAGAAATACACTGCAAATACTCACAACTTAACCAAATACAGAAATGCGCTGCAAATACTCAAGACAACCAAATTTAGAAACTCGTTGCAAATACAACTCAACCAAATTCAGAAACTCGCTGCAAATACTCACAATTCAGAAACCCGTTGCAAATACTCACAAATGCAACCAAATATAGAAACACCCTGCAAATACTCACAACTCAACGAAATTCAGAAACTCGTTGCAAATACTCACAACTCAACGAAATTCAGAAACTCGCTGTAAATACTCACAATGCAACCAAATATAGAAACACCCTGCAAATACTCACAATTCAACAAAATTCAGAAACTTGCTGAACAATGAACATTGAGCGGAAGTGTGTAGGAGGGCGGAGCCAGGCTAGCAAATACTCACAACTCAACCAAATACAGAAACTCGCTGCAAATACTCACAACTCAACAAAATTCAGTAACTTGCCGAAAAATACTCACAACTCAACAAAATTCAGAAACTCGCTGCAAATACTCACAACTCAACAAAATTCAGAAACTTGCTGAAAAATACTCACAACTCAACCAAATCCAGAAATGCGCTGCAAATACTCACAACTCAACCAAATCCAGAAATACGCTGCAAATACTCACAACTCAACCAAATCCAGAAATACGCTGCAAATACTCACAACTCAACCAAATCCACAAATGCGCTGCAAATACTCACAATGCAACCAAATATAGAAACACCCTGCAAATACTCACAACTCAACAAAATTCTGAAACTTGCTGAAAAATACTCACAACTCAACCAAATCCAGAAATGCGCTGCAAATACTCATAACACAACCAAATTCAGAAACTCGCTGCTAATACAACTCAACCAAATTCAGAAACTCGCTCCAAATACTCACAACTTAACAAAATTCAGAAACTCGTTGCAAATACTCACAATGCAACCAAATATAGAAACACCCTGCAAATACTCACAACTCAACAAAATTCAGACACTTGCTGCAAATACTCAAAACTCAACCAAATACAGAAATACGCTGCAAATACTCATTACACAACCAAATTCAGAAACTCGCTGCAAATACTCACAACTCAAACAAATTCAGAAATTCACTGCAAATACTCATAACTCAACCAAATTCAAAAACTCGCTGCAAATATTCACAACTCAACCAAATTCAGAAACTCGGATCAAATACTCACAACTCAACAAAATTCAGAAACTCGCTGCAAATACTCACAATGCAACCAAATATAGAAACACCCTGCAAATACTCACAACGTACATACGATCAGGATGTTAAAAACTCACCTTTCAAAAACCTAGCATTAAGAGTAAAATATGCGTAAAGCTTGTACAGCTTGCAAGTGAGTTGTATTCCAATCCGCATGTGAAGACTAAAATATAATGTTTGCATAGTAGCAGCAACTTAGGGCTCTTAGGGTCAGTGAGCGGGAGAAGGTCTGGAAAATCTCAGAAAAACACTTTTCTAACATTATGAGCTGACCTCCAGAAGAATAACAAAGAAATTAGATAATATTCCTGTAAGCAAAAGCTGTCAAGTATTGTTTTCCACCCAGTACTGCCACTCCTTACTGTAACTAAAGCTGGAAAAATGTGCTATCCTCTGGAGCTGAAACAACAGATTTGGTGTTTGTTAGACAGAGATGAGGTTCACAGTAATTTCAGGCTTTGTAATGACATGCTGGCAAAAGAATGCAAAATGGCAGCAAGTCTGACAATAGAGCAGATTCAATGAATCGCCCATTAAAACACTAATGAAAGCCCTTGGTGCTGTCATCCACACCCAGCCTTCGCACCATTACACAAGGTGGCTCTCAGCAGCGCTCAGCCAACCCAAGCAGAGACCCATTGACTTTATAAGGTTGGCCTCACGTCCCAACTGGTGTGGTCTGACATCAGAGGCTTAGTCTTGGACTGGAATCCCCCCTTTGGGTCTGCCATGATTCAGACCATGATATCACTTCCTTCCCAACCCGAATACAATGGCTATGTTGCTGGGTGAATCCTTTGTGGAGGAGAAGCGACTCTGGCATTTATGACATATGGTAAATAATCTCCACCTACCTCATTCTTAATGCTTTCTATTTTGTCTCCCCAATAAAAGACTTAATGAATGTTTTGTTCAAAATAAAACTTCGCTTAACCACACACATTTGGAACGTGTTCAGTTTGCATTACTAGCAGCACCAGATGTATGTTTTCTTAGTGGATTTTGACAAATCACATTTGGCTAAGCGCTGACACGCAATAATTAGCACACAGTCCAATGCGACGGTCAAGCTGCCGTAATTTATCGTCGAAATTCTGATGACAGCTGGGTGTAGAAAGTCTTTCAGATTCATTTCCTCCATTCATAAAGGGTATAAACAGTCATAAAATTTATTTCTCATGGCACACTACATTTCATTTCGACATAAATACAATGGCTGCCACAAAAAATAAGGTCAATAAGGTCAAGTCAGTGCAGTGGCGTCTTGCATATTATAGGTTGGTCGGAGAGATAGATAGCAATGTCGTGAAGAGATTCCAACAACCACCCGGTTTGTTTCAGCCTTTTAGAACACGAACCAGATGACATTTGACCATCACAATATAGTTGTCACCCAGCACCTTTCATGAAATGAGCGGGACGGGAGTCAGAGACTCTGCAGGACGGCTGCAAGCTGACACCCCGTGCCAATCTCTCTGAATCTATTAGCAATTTATTTCCATTCGTGACCACAGCCCATTGTTTTACCTCACAGCAAGGAGTATCAAGTGGCCGTAACCAGGACGTCTCAGACAACACGACGACGCACATGGCAGTGGTTTCAGTTGTGTTTGTGGGCTGAAACAGAACTCTCGGGTGGGTGGTACAGGGCTCTCCCACAGCTCTGAGCAAGCAATGTTGGCCCTGTTTACCATGGAATCGTCCCACGCTGGGAGAGCATCAGCTTCAAGAGGTCTTCGAGACCCCTCATTCACTCAAGAAGCAGCTGAGTCATTTCAAAATATCAGTGTTTACTGGGGCTTTACATGAGAAAGTGACCCTTTGCTGCTGTGGAGAGGACTCAGTGTTTCCCATGGTTGAACATGTTATTATTCAAGTGACTGAAAACACATTAATCACATGTGGGTGAGAAAGGAAATCTTGTTTTAGACACCGGACTTACATCAGTTTGACATATCATAATATCAGTCCTTTGATATTGATGCTTCCTGTCTCCTGACTCATACATTATATGAAAAACAGTCGTCTATCATGACATCAACTTTCCTGTAGTCATCCTAGTTGTAATACCAAAGGGCAAGTACCTCCATGTTGACATGGAAATGGTGCGGATTAGATTGGGGAGGAATCTCAAATAAATGAGGAGTCGCTCAGTCACCGTGTATGAATAATGTCTCCAAAAATTGGAGTGAATAACCAATAATGCATTATGTGGCAGCCGCAAGTTGTACCATCTTCACAGTGGTAATACCTTGGTCAGTAGGGCAGGAACTCGTTGCCAGCTGGTGAGCTCTAGAGACGCGGGCCGGGAAAAACTGTCAGCGGCTTAAATGGGCAGCGCTGTGGCTACTTGAATTAGGCCTTAACTAACGGAAAAACAAGCAGGAAGCTGTTTGTGGGGAGTGCAGGAAAAGGCAGGGAGGCAGTGCTAAACTGGTGACATGCGGCATGTTTCGGTTTTGAGAGGAGTTTGGATGCGGCTGTGCACTCACTGAGGAGCCAGTTGCAATTTATCTTGGGATAATAAGAGACTGGGCAGCCTCTAACTGACGGTTTAGCTGTACTGGTCTACCACTGCCCTATTCCGCACTGTTCATCTTAAAATCATCGCCCCATGGTGATACAGCAAGCACCACCTGAATTTATATTAGCGTATTTCTTAAAGGAGTAGTTCACTTTTAAAAAAAACTTTTGCTGATAATTTACTCACCCCAATGTCATCCAAGATATCCATGTCATTCTTTCTTCAGTCGAGAGTGAACTACTCCTTTACTAGTCCTTTAAACCTATATAGGGAGCTGCCTCCCTAACCTCACAAGTGACAGATATGTGTGCAATACAAAAATATTGTTCATACTAATATCTACTGGACTTTTTTTTTTTCCTCTAGTGGCTCGATCATTCGCACATGCACAGTTTGTGTAGACAAAATAAAATGGGCTGCATCATTTGACCATCAGCGGACTGTGCTGATGACAGAAAATGATGTCATATGGACTGTCTGCGAACCGTAGCAAAACGTTGACAGGGGGAAAGCATACTTTGAGCTTTAACATCGTATGATGCCTTAAAATGCTGCCTCTGTTGGAAGCTCAGTAGGCTTTGAAACAGGGTAAGTATGTGATATCTGATATGATCAAATTTAATTTCATTCAAAAGTTTCCTTTCAGCGGTTTGTTATACATTCGGTCCATATATTTTCCAAAAATGTGTTGCCAATGCTCACTAAACAATATAAAGTGAACTGTGACCTGATCTTTGACCAGATCTTTGAAAGCTCCTGTACTATATTAAAGCCAAGTATTCTTATGAGCTGCCTTCTACAAACCATAACAATAGATCGCATATCAAAACAAGAAGCCATGGCTATTTCCCTCCTCCGTAATGGTAAACCTGATCACAGCGAATGCTGGCTGGCACAAGTTTCATAACAGTTCCTAGAAATACTAGAAGCAATTAGACATTATAATCCCTAGACTGAGCTTAGACTACTGTAGTGTGATGATTTATCTGGCATGACACCAGTCTTTGTCCAGCAAACCATTGATGCTTTGTATTCCAACTACTCATAAACTGAAACTGAATACATGCATTAAGACTGAATATTTTTGGCACATTTATTTCGCAAGTGATGTTTTCAAATCAGTGCTTGGTCAAAACCACATTCCCCATTGACTTTGAGTAGCCACATTTTTTTTTTTATTACCAACAAAATGTCTAGTCCACTTTGCACTTTAGTTGGCCAAGAACAGCCCACTTAGACAGGAAGTGGCCGTCTGACCGACATGTAAGGGGACCAATCTCCAAGCGAATTTATTTAGAGTATCAATTCCATAAGCTTTGGCAAATCCAGCAGCTAGTTGTTCCTTTTTGTAGCTGAATGGAGACTTTGATTTCGACATCTAATTTGAACCCCACGACTGTTACAAACCTGTAAATCCTGCAGAAAGCCAGCCAGTCAGAATGGAACATAGTGTGTCTTTTGGAGCTCCTGCCAAGTTTTTGTGCCCTATGCATGAGAAGGTGTGCCAACTTATTCTTACTGTGTATGTTGTTACACAATAATCTTCGTTAGATAAAATGCAAAGACCAGCAGACATACAGTAGAGCTTAAGTGCCCTTCTCAAGACCTCTTGTGTTATGGTGTATAAAAGAGAGTGAGGAAGGAGAAAGAAGGAAGAGGCGATTGTTCTTTGTGTGCTCTGGGATGACTTACCACACAGGATGTGGCGGAGAAGGGAAAGGACAACACTGCACTCTTTCATGTCTTATTTCTGCAGTCTTGAACGTAGCGGCTTTTTAGTTCTCTGCGAATGACACTGATCACGATTAATACGAGCAATGACCGCAGTGCTGATTCGCTGTTGTTAAAGGAGTAGTTCACTTTAAAATGAAAATCACCCCGTGATTTACTCACCCTCAAGCCATCCTAGGTGTATATGACTTTCTTCTTTCAGACGAATATAATCAGAGTTATATTAATGAATACCCTGACGCCTCCAAGCTTTAAAATGGCAGTGGATTGCAACTATCAGTTTGAAGCTCAAAAAAGTGCATCCATCCATCATTAAAGTGCTCCACACGGCTCATAATAAAGGCCTTCTGAAGCAAAGCGATGAGTTTGTGTAAGAAAGATATCCATTTAACACGTGACTATGTAAATTTCTAGCTTCCGCAGTCTACTTGCCTATAAATCGCAACTTATGCAACTTGTGATGTGGGAAGTAGCATAGTACGTCAAGGCGTAGCGTAAATATCAGCAGTACGTTGCATTACTCGCATAAGTTGCGCTTGGATTTAAGTCGAATCTGTATGTTTGTTTAGCCGGAAGCTATTTAATTTACTTTATAAAGTTTTAAATATGAATATTTATCTTACATAAACATATCGTTTTGCTTCAGAAGGCCTTTGTTAACCCCCCAGAACCATGTGGAGCACTTTTATGATGGATAGATGCACTTTTTTGAGGTTTAAAGGGATAGTTCACTTTGAAATTAATTTTTGACATGTTTTAGCTTACCTCGGTCTGCGCATGCGCCGGAAGCGATCTCTCGCGCGGTTGCGGAAAAAATTCAACGTTGTCTGTTGATGTATCGAAATGTCTTCCATTGCGGTTTCCTGTATATCTAAATATGTTGAGATCTTCACAGTGAAAGGTAAAACTTCCGAAATCTCTGTGTAAACAATGAGTGACGTACACGCGCAAGCGATCACTTCCGCCGCTTTCCAGCACATGCGCAGACCGAAGTGCCCGTGCCTTCAGATCAGTTTCACATGGCTGTGGTTACAAAAGGTAAAACAATATAAATACTGTTCGTTTTCTCACACAAACCACTCGTTTCGTGTCTTAGGCCATCAATGTGTACTTACATTTACGAGTCATTAAATCATGTTTAATTCGGACTTCTCTGTGCATGCTCTTTGAGGTGGACCCCATAGGTCTCCATTATATGACTGACAGACAAGAACGGTTTGACCTAAAAATATCAAAATTGAAGATGCCCTAGAGGTAAGCTAAAATATATAAAAAAATAATTTCTAAGTGAACTATCCCTGTAAACTGATGGTTGCAATCCTCTGCACTGTAAAAAGTGATCAGTTGACTTAACTTAAAAAAAATTGAGGAAACCCGTTGCCTTAAAAGTATTAAGTAAATAAACTTTGGGAAAAAAAGTAATATGGGATTGTCAAGTTCCATAATTTTTTTTTTTATTAAGCATTAAGATTTTTTACTTATTTCATAATTTTAAGGTGAATAGAACGTCAGGGTGTTCATTAATATAACTCCATTTATATTGGTCTGAAAGAAGAAAGTCATATACTGTACACCAAGGAGTGAATCATGGGGTCATTTTAATTTTAAAGTGAACTACTCCTTTAAGCCCCATATAAGCTATGAATATGTAATCTTACAGGCTAAAAGGACAATGAAAATTTCCATGGGATTCAAACTCCCATGAGCGAGGCTCTGCGGTGATGCTAATATTTCAAATCGAACTTCCTGCCTCTCCTTGAGTGCTGATATATTGTGAAATTTATGCACAAAAAAACAAAAAAGCAGGCGGCCTGAGACACTTTAACATAGCCGCATGGAGTCTGCAGCCTGAAAAAAAACCTCCTCACAGTGACTCCACAGTCTGCAAAACATGGGAAGGATTCTGGCTCGGTGCTTTTGCTCATCCTGTGTGTACAGTACCACGCTTACAGGAGAGCTAATAATAAGCTCGCGGGGCCTGCTCAGCACTGAGGAAAGTGCCTGCCAGTGGTTTCGGCTGCTTTGCTCTCAACACTGCCTGGTTTTGGCCGTCTGTCATATTCTGATGGAGTGCTGGGTTCGGCGTATTCAACTACCTTCTGGCTTGGGCAAGAACAGCTCACATGGCAAAACAAAAGGGTATAAATACCACCCAAACCTTCCTGCCACAGCGCCTGCATTCTGTGGAAAATAGCTGAAGGCACGAGAAACCCACGGCAAAACAAGGGTTCTCACGGTATATTAATGACTCTCCAGCGAACGTGGCGTGCTGCGGGAAAGCGGTCCCTCAGAGGGCAGCCAAGTTCATGAGGTTATGAAGTGTGTTTAAGCTTGTCTGGCTTTGCCCTAATTTTCAGAAGGGGATTGCAGGTGACCCGATCGTCATCCGCAGGAATGAGCATCGCCAAAACACTGCGAATGTACACGAGTTACGCAGAAGTCACACAAAATCCATTGTGGTGCTTTTTGCGACCAAAGTAATAATTGTGGTTTCTGAAAAAAAAAAAAAAAAAAGCTTATATGGTGGGATTGCAAGCTTTCACTGCTGGAGGCTGGATGAATGGGGGAAGACAAGCACATGACATTGATCAATTCTCAAATTAGCATTTTCTCTAGATCTGTCTGAAATAACTGCTTTAAAACAGGTTTCTCTGGTGGGATTTGTAAGCGCTTGAGCATCAAAAGGCACATTCATTTACAAAGCTCGGTTCTTTTTTACATCGCTCTAGCTTGGCAATAACGAGAGGAATTTCAGTGTTTATAAGTTCAGAATAAACACTTGGTGACTCATTGATTTTCTTCAAGAATATCATGGTTGCTGATGTGAATAGTGGGTGTTTGGAAAGTCTGTTTTTGAAATGAAAATGAAATGATGTTTTATTAAGTTCGGGAGGAGCACGTTCAGATAATTAACACGGGTGGAGAGCACTCAACAATCAGTGATAAGAGGTGTATGGCTGTGTTCTTGTCTGTACTTGTGTCCTTGTGAAATGTCATCTTTCGTGGCCCAAGTACTGTCCCAATACACAAATTTGTATTGGGAACGGTTAAAAATCCCGAATGTGTTCTTGACACGCCCATTTTACAGAGGATGCATCGGTTGGTAACTTGAGTGAACTTGACGGCAGAAATATCCCAGCATTCAGTTTGGCAATCGATGAAGGAGAGGCAGGTCATTCGTTTTTCTACAATATGCTATTTTATCACTAAATTCACTTGTGAGAAAGTCTGATGCAAATCAATCGATCAGTGTAGATTTCAAATATTGGCATTTTTACGAAATATTATGGCGAATCGAAAATGTGCTCAAACGTTTTCAGAAGTGAGAATCTCCATAAGACTCAGACTCGTTTTACCCCACAGTCAAGAGACCATTGCAGCCTGGTTGTTATCGTCAATAATTCTCGTTATGTTTGGGTACTACAGACGGCTTCTGTGCGGGGGTAATATTGTTGCATTGTGCAATACCAGTAATAACACATGGTCTCAAACTGTCAGCAGCGTTCAGTGTGTTCGTCACCTTGCGAGTTCATTCTTCCAAGAACAACTAGCTAGAGCGTTCTCCCCAAGAACAAGTCCGTTCTTTGCATTCTTGGTTTTGAGAAACACCCATAGACTCAGCAGTCTCAACTCACCCCCTCACCCCTTCTCCACACTTCTTGTCCTAACTATATAGAGGGAGTACTCTGGGTTTGGGCCGAGCTCTGAGCCCTCCCCAGACAGCATGCCAAATACGCATTAAACTTTACCTCCTCTAATTATATGTAAGTGTGAACTCGTGAATTTTAAGTATGATAGAATGTAATGTTCCTCTAACGTTTTCATGAATCAAGAAAAAACGTTCCCAAAGTCCCCTAATTGTTATCACTTAAAACTCATCTCTAATCATCAAAAAGACATATTTAAACGTTTTTAGCTAAAATAGCTTGAATATAACTCTACACCCTTGCCTCATTTATTATACGTGGCTCTATGAATATGCAAATTAGCCCCACCTCCACTCACTCAATTAGCTCAGAGATCCACTCGTTGGCGACCACATGTTGACGTGATTGGTAACAAGGTAGTTTGTGATGTCAGAAACACCAGCGATTTCAAATGGCATTTTTGAGACTGTGTTTGGTTCACTGCTGTTTTAAAGAGAAAATACTCAGCAATGGTGTTGACTTATGAATTTGCACATGTTTTGTCTTAAAAACACCACATATAATAGACATATAAACAACATTGAAAACTTAATTTTCCCCACAGGGGGACTTTAAAACATAAAAAATGGGATGTTTTGAGCATTCAGAAAACATTCAGAAATTACATTTTCGTAACATTTTTTAAAAATTAGAATGGAATTTTCCATTTTTAAAAAATTACAATGGAATGTTCCTTTAATGGTCACATAAACAAATAAGTGTTCTTGATACATTAAAAACTGGATGCTTTGAATGTTTAATAAACATTCAGAAATAACTTTCATAACTTGATGGGAACATATATTACCAATTAATAACAAGAAAGTTCCAAAAACTTTATTTTAAGAATGTTTTGTCCTAGCACAACTTTTAATCAATGTCAATTGGTATGACATGCAAAATTTTCTTTAGGTATAGTCAACCCACTAGGCATATTTCCCAAAAATGTTGTGTCAGCTCACTAGGGATGATGGCCAATACTGTCATCCGCAGCTTACTATGATGTCCTAAACTGGTGTTTACATAGGCAGTTCAATAGATGTGATGCCAAAAAGTTGTTGTCTATAGGCAGCTCACTATACAGTATATGATGCCCAAAATGGTTATCTTGGTATTGGCAGCGCTAGACACGATGCCCAAAGCTGCTGTCCTATCACTAGGCATGATATCCCAAAAATGCTGTCTAGGTATAGGCACTGCTACACTTGTGTGGTCTCAGTATTACAACAGACAGGAGCCAACAATATTACATCACTCCAGGAAGTAATGGCAATTATATATATATATATAAACACACACACACACAGAGCCATTACACAATGGGTTTAAAGTACAAGTGGTTTATTATTACTCACTTGTCATGTTAATCTAACTGCTTTTAAGAAGCTATCTGTTTTAATCTCATTATGGTTTGTAAGGTATAGGATTTTGTGGCGAGAAAGATAACCACAAATACATTGATTTATTCAAAACATTTATAAAGAGGAAGTAAGGGCAGCGTGACTATCTCAAAGATAGTGCAGTCTTCATGTAGTAGGCTAAGATATAAAATGTGACAGCACTCAGTCAACCTGCTCTTGACTGAACTCACAAAAAAAAGTGAAGTGAAGTGAAGAAAAGAAAAAAAAGACGCATGAAAGCGAGATCATCTGTGTCTATTATCTGATTGGCTGTTTCAGAAGCAAACTGTATTGCCCACCCCCATGTTTATATGAATCGTTGATCATTTGTCGAGTCCTCCCACTGAGAGAGGATTTGTGCCGCGATCGAGCGCTCATGGCAGCTAATGATTATCGCGCTTACCTGCGGAATCATATCGACATGGAAGAGGCTCCGGCGCGCGCTCCTCAGACGGGCTCCACGCACAGAGCGCTCATATTCGGCACGCTCGCTGTCATGGGACTGCTGCAGGTCGCTTCGAGTGTGGCGATTTTGTTGCACTTAACCGGTTATCTCCGAGAGGTAAGAAAACACGTTTTCCCAACTTCTTAAAGTCTGTCAGTACAACAGTTTGACTGGACATTTTTAGTGCATGAATCATAAGGTTTGGCATGCGTTTCAGCAGTTTTAAGACCAGGTTCCGTTTAACCTGTTTTGAAGTCTGAATCAGTGTGTGTGTGTGTGTGTATGTGTGTGTGCGAAACGCGCCTCTGAACAAGCGCGTTTGAACATCAGAAGGAGCGCGCGCTCGCAGAAGCGTCTCGGGCCCACTCAGTGTTTTTTTGTGCCAAGTGGGTTTTGAACGTAACTTTTAAAACCATTGCTTCTATGTTTTACATCCTGCACGATTGTTGGAAGTAAAAGTGTTTGACATAAGAAATAAAAAGAGTATGAATTTGGTTCGTCCAATTGAGTCCCACCTTTAACAAGGGTCCCCGAATTGTCATCACCTCTGTCCAGCATGTCTTTTGACATTTAAAAATAATTTTAAAAAAGTTATTATCAAAATGTTGTTTTCTATAAATCATTTTCAGTGATCCATGACGTTTTATTTGTTTATAAAAAAAAAAAGAAAGAAAAAAAGAATAGCTGCCTATTTATTTGGGATTTAAATCTCTGTCGATACGAAACACTAGCCTGTTTAAGTGTTGTTTTTGTTTGTTTGTTTGTTTGTTTTTTCATTCGAGACGTTATTCCTACTAATATCATCTAAACTAATATCATCTAAAAAAATAATATAGTCTTGTTGATCATATTTTGAGAATAGGTGCTTAATTTATAGCATCCTATTGATTCTCTCTCCAAATTCACTCGCAAACGTTAATGTCGTTCAATTTGCTTGTTAGTAAAGGTTTAAATAGTTTAATTTTGTATTCTAGGAGGTTTTGTTTTGGGGAAAACTATAGCAGTATAATCCAATTGCTGACGCAGGAAATTCAGTTTTTTTTGGCAATGTTGATCTTCATGAATGTGTCACTGGTTTCCTTTTTTGTGCATTTTTCATAAATCTGGAGCCAGGTATTGTTGAAAGTCTCCCACAAGTGATACAAAGACATGCAGTGCCAGTTCAAAAGCTGGACATGTCTGCACATAATTTTATAGCATTTATATAAAATCACACAAATGGGAATTATAGTGACCGAAACATGTAGAACAAATAAAAGGTTCTTCAGCTCTGCTTACCCTGGACAAACATTTACTCATCAAGAAGTCAGCACTTTGGACTGGTAGTGAAGTTGCTACAAAGCACTTTTTCCCCCTTTTTTTGTTCGCTACATGTCAGGAATGCACTCTCCCCCTGACTTAATTGGCTCATCTGGTGGTTTATTTAAATGTTTGGCAGAGATGCAACGAATGGGATGCTGAGAAACAGCTATCACATGTTGTCATGCCCAGATCTCTCTCCTGTAGTGTGAAAGCTGTATTATGACATCTTGTTTCATGAGGCTTTGGCACAAACACAGCGGTGTATGTCGGAAGCTTCTTGTGTGCTGGTGGAGGGCCAAAGCAACAGATGCAAGGAAAGGAAAAAGTTGAATGTCAGTTGTGTTTGGCGCATGGTTCATGTTGTCCTCAGAAATGGATGCAGGGCGACTGAACCAAATCATATAATGAAATGCTTGTCATTCATTTTATAGTCCATGAATTTCAAATGCAGTTCAGTTTATCAAAGGAGAGGAATAACATCACACACTGCATTACAAACTGGTGTTACTTGCAGTCAAGCACAATTTCGGATTTTGTTTTGTCAAGAATTTTGCAGTGTATCATATTACTTCCTGATTGAGCACCAGCACCCTTTATAGCTCAACTAAGATGCATTCTTTACGCTAGTTTTACTGTATCGCCTGTTGATCATAGTGCATGATTTGTGAGAATGGTCTATTTCACAGGAATGTGAATAATGTCTATGATGGTAGAAAAACATGTATGTGCTTGAGGATACTCGAGGAAGAAAATACTTTGTGTGTTCTTCCTTCTTCAAACTGAAAATAAGGTTTCACATTTTCTGCACTTATTTTGAGGGAAGATCTGTGTTGTACTGGGCAATAGAATTTACTTGTGTAAAATGTGTGATCTGAGAGTCTTAAAGTTAGGTTGGGCACTTGCGGAAAGGCTAGCAATAGCAAGCTAGCTTTGAAAGCATGACATCCCATCCTCCCTTTAGAGCACTTTTACTTGATGAAACCACACCCTCTTCAAAGCACATAACATTACAATAAAAAAGGGGTCCGAAAAATGCAATAAGCGAAAGCACCACCAGTAGATTTTTTTTATAAATGGCAGATGTTCCAATTTTGCAGCAGTCTGGAACTTTTTGTAGTATTCGCCGGGTGCAGGAACTATAACCCTGCTACTTATCCAGATCAGGCTGACGATTCTCAGCCGAAAAGCTTTCAAAAACCCTCCCCATAACCATTCACTGCCAAAAAAAGTGATCAAGTTCTATTGTCTTGAAAACTTAGGTTTATAAGTACCATTTACCTCCTTAAAACTTAGCAATGACAAAATAGAATTATAAAAATGAACCAATTCTCCTGCTAGGAGAACAATACAACAGGGAAACGGATCCAGAAAAGAAAATTAGCAGATGACAAATATGTCGCTTCCTGAACAGGTAGAAACTTTACAAAAATGTCAAATGGCTGCCAAGAAATGAAGACTTCGCACACACCTTAAAAGCTGAAAATGTGTCATTCGTGTTCGGAAAATTAACAACAATAATAATGCGTGTAACTTTGTGATGCGCTTAAACTTCAAACAGAACTAGTGTGTCTTTCTTGAAGTACACATTGAAGAACATAACTCAGAACACATTCAAAACTGATTAATTATTGATTCAAACCCCTTTCAGCAGCTGTCGGGGACGAGGATAGAAGTCATCCCATATTTGATTTCAAATCAAGTCATTCAACTCTCCTCTAGAGTTACTTAAAGGTCTATTTATTAAGGGTCTTCGTGTCATCTCACATCACAGGTGTAATCCACGTTTTGAGAGTTGGGTCACCCTCCCATGCTGTAGATACAACGTAATGTATATTTACTGTATACCACTTTGCATCATTGACATCAACATAGCCTTTATCACTGTATAGAATATTATGAAATATGTTGTGACCTTATTCAGTCATATCATCTCACAGAAGGATGCTCAACTACTGTTATGAAGTGAGTTTGAAAAAAAAACAAACAAAAAAAAACGTTATTAAATGTTGTCTTTTGTTGGAAAGGAGGTTTGGAAAGATGTTTGACGCATGTTGCTTTTTCAAATCACATTATAAGTGACTCAAACTCGCATTGCTTTCAGCAGTGTTACAACAGTGCACAATACAAAATACAATATAGCATACATGGATTACCAGTAGCAGATCTATAGAGGTGGAGCTGGGGAAGGTGGAGGGTTTCTGAAAGCATGCTACAACTGCTACAGAAAATGCTGACCGACTATCTGCTGTGCCATATGTATAGAGAATGATTTGACTGCATACAGATTGAGTTAAGGACCATCAACCATCTAGAGTTTCATGACAGTATTTGTATTAGTTTGTACTTTGTATTAGTTCACACTGAATTGGATAAAGTATATCTTTAAACACTTTTGTGCTTCGGGAATGTCAAGCACAAACAATGTCTGTATATGAAGATAATGCTGCTTTCCTGTATGTTCATTCAAATCATGTGGTGTGAAGTACCTGTTAGTTAATAGCAATCCAGCTGGATGCAGTTGTGTAACTGAACTGTGTTTGTTTGTTTGTTTTTTACAGGTTGACCTTGCCTCAGCCCAGCAGAGTCCTAATGAGGTGAGCTAATAAACTTCAAAAAGATGAGTCTGTTTTTTTTCAAGTTTGTGTGCTTTGGCTCAGACTCAGAAACCGCAGTTTGCACCAACATTCTTTTCCTCATTTAACACTACACAGTTTGGGTTTTGGAATCTTTTGAAAGGACTCAGGCTTGTAACCTGAAGGTAGCAGGTTTGATTCTCAATGCCAACAGGAAACTATTGAAATGCCATTGAGCATGGCACGCAACCCCCCAATTTCTCCCCGGGCACAGTAGTGAATGGCTGCCCACTGCTCCGGTGGTGTGTGTGCACTTACTTGGCCCTCAAGCATCACCATCCTTATTTAACGTTTTTAAATGGTCTACAGCAACAGAGCGGTCAACACAAGATGTCGCCTTTAGCTTCGGATAGCCATTCTAAAATTATTTTAGAGCTCCTTGGATTCAACCTACTTTATTCTCCTAATTTGTTTGAAATAAAATGACATTGCATGTTAATAAACTGTACATAAAGTGCTACTTATACAATTATTGTATTTAAATATTATAAATGATTAAGTAAGCTAAGCATCAAGCATTCGTCATGAAGAGAGATTCTGACAATTCAATACAAATCAGGCTTTATGACATCAATTACTGCTGTGTTTGCTCAGAAACTGAAGTTATTTCTGTATTGTACTTGTCATATTTTTAGAATAGTACAGCAAAACTAAAGCACTTCCAGTGAGCTATTTTTATTGAGCTGTCAACATTGGATACTCAGACAGCATGCCTTCAGTTGACAAATACCCCATGCATACATAAAACTATATGTTATAAAAATTATATAAGTAAAATTATCGTATTTACAAGTTTTATTTGTTGCAACTGTATCTGAATATTGTTTTCTTTATGTAGTCTACACTATTTATCAATCAGTAATCAGAATCCAATCCCCCAGACTCAACTCCCCTAAAAATTGTGCATGCAATTGTACACTTTGTCCAACTAAAAACTGCTTAAAGGGATAGCTCACTTTGAAATGAATTTTTGGTATGTTTTAGCTTACCTCAAGGGCATCCAGGATGTAGGTGTCTTTGTTTCCGCAGTAGTTTCAATTTAGATATTTTTAGTTCAAACCGTTCTTGTCTGTCAGTCATATAATGCAGGTATATGGGGTCCACCTCAAAGAGCATGCACAGAGAAGTCCAAATTAAACATGATTAAAAATTCGTAACTATAAGTACACATTAATGGCCTAAGACAAAAAACAAGCGGTTTGTGTGAGAAAACGAACAGTATTTATATCGTTTTTAACTCTTGTAACTGCCCTCAGATCACTTGGACATGGCTGTGGTTACAAGAGGTAAAAACTATATAAATACTGTTCGTTTCTCACACAAACCGCTCGTTTCGTGTCTTAGGCCATCAATGCGTCCTTACATTTATCATGTTTAATTTGGACTTCTCTGTGCATGCTCTTTGAGGTGGGAAACATAGACCTCCATTATATGACTGATAGACATGAACAGTTTGACCTAAAAATATCAAAATTGAAAGTACTACGGAAACAAAGACACCTACAGTACATCTTGGATGGCCTCGAGGTAAGCTAAAACATGCCAAAAATGTATTTGAAAGTGAACTATCCCTTTAAGGCTTTTTTATTTAGCATTTCACGTGCTTAAAGCATGGCATTTCCTCCTATTAGCACAAAGACATTCCAAAACTATGTCCTGAATTAGTGTTTATTGGACTTATACAATGTGCTTCTTGCATTAATAGTAGGCTACCAATAGTAACAATGTTCCATTTTTGAAATGCATTGGTATTTTCACAAAATTTGTTTGTTTAAAGACAAGGATCAACACACCGGAAAATACCATAGTTGCTGTAAAACATTTTCTAAACCATGATGGTGTAGTCATTTGTGAAAAGGTCAAGCCAAAGTCCCTGGAACTTGTCTTTGTCGGGAACTCAGTTTGGATATTTAAACATCTCTTGTGGCGTTTTTTTGTTCTGATGGCTTGCTTTGCCAGGTCATGAGAATTGTACTAGTTTTATCATTACCCTGGGATAACTTATTAAGTGTTTATGTGTTATATCTTGGCTTTTTTAATGCTGCTCAAATGCAATTTAGTTTGAGTGCGTGTTTGTACTGGCCTACTTTGTTTGCGGTGTACCAAAGTTCTTAAGAAGGTCAGAGCATCGAACAAAAACCAGAACTCTGCACTTGAATACCTAATTATGATAGTTTGTCATTTGATGCTAGTCTAGGACTAAAAACCTAATATTATAGCATTTAGATATTTAGTTCATATTTCATAACGATAGCTTGCACTTAGGCCTTAATCTACTACCACTTAAACAAATCTCTTTGTGGTATGAAACTTTAAAATGATGACATATTCCTATACCCACAAATCAGACCAGATTTTACACAGTTGAAGTTATTCAAGTCTATTCAGATGTTCAGTGTATTCAGTGGTTTCGTTTCATTTTAAAGACCCAATGCAATGTGAAAACCTTAGCAGACCTTTTATTCTTTCAGATTTTTTGTTGTTGATTTTTTTTGCAGAAATTGCTTGAGGCATAGAGAACAATAGTCATACCTGAGCAGTGAAACTGCAGAGGGGAAACTTCATGATTGCCTGTTATGTTGATAGTGTTTTTGCATCCTGGTCTCCTGCATATGCACTTTCTTTTTTATTTGATTTGATTTGATTGGCATTACATATCATGCACGGCGCTAATACTGTATATGAAGTCTTGTTTTTTTTTCTGTTAAAATTGTTTCATCTACAACATATCTTCTTATCCCTGCAGTAAATGTCACATTAGGGAAATTTCAAAAGCATATCAGTAATGTTGTAATGAATGAAACACAACTCACACAGGAGTGAGATTTTAACCAAGGTTAGCTTTCTGTTGGTCAACTTGGTGAATTTGTTTGACCGACGGAACCTAATCCAAAATCTACGTAGGGGAAATCTTTCACCCTCATGCAAAACTCCTGATCAAGTGGATTACTTGAAAATAACTCAAATAACTTGAAATAACTGGATTTCACGCATGAAAATGGATTGAAGAATAAAAAAAATGTGGGTTACAGTACTTCACTTTATAGGGTCAGTTCACCCAAAAAAATTAATTCTGGCATTAATTACTCACCCTCATGTTGTTCTAAACCCATAAGACTTTCGTTAATCTTCGGAAATGAAGATCTTTTTAATGAAATCTAAGATTTTCTGTCCTTCCATTGACAGCCCGTGCGACTACCACTTTCAAGCCCCAGAAAGGAAGAAGACATCATAAAAGTAATCCATGTGTCTCCAGTGGTTGAACCTAAATTTGTAAGAAGCGACACGAGTACTTTTTTGACTTTTTTTTTGCCATAATTTGCCATAAATTGCTAGAGTGCCTTCTGTGTGAACACAAACACGTCCCAGGATCGATGCCGGGATGGGGACCTAGTAACATTGCTGGGATCAGTCCCGGAACCCACCCTGTGTGAACAAAAGGCAGGACCAATGCCGCAAGGAGTGTGTCGTAGTGATGACGCTGAAGCTTAGAGGAACGGTAGACGATATGCTAGTTTATGATCGAATCAGAAAAAAAATGCGAGAGAAATAGCAGATCACAAGCAAACTTAAGACACTGTGGAGGCATTACACATCACAATCTGATATCAAGTGTCTTCACGGGATCTTTACAGGATGTGTGTGAACGCATGCACAGATTCCATAAAATCACTGGCAGTGTGAATGAATCCAAATCAAACGATCCCTGGACAAATCTCAGGACACGTTATCCGTGTATTTTCCGGTGTTGTGCCTAATTTCGACCCCCTGCCAAATTATTACCCCCCTCGTTGAAGTCAGTACCTGTTTGCCTAATCCCAACCGGGGCCCTAATCCTAACCCCTCCCCCACAACTAATCCTAAACCTACCAATTCTAGGGGGGTAATAATTTGGCGGAGGTCGAAATTCGCCACTACACTGGAAGGGGCTTTAGTTTTTCTCAGGTAATTTTACAAACGCATAAAGTTGTGTTGCTATTGTGAGTTAACGCCTTTACAGTTTCAAATGATGTATTACAAAACATGACAGATTTTTGGAAGTTCTTGTCGCCGTTATCGGTAAAAAATGCAAGAGATCGCGCCTCTGCCGACCCCAAAATTTGACCATTTTTAGGCCGATGCAAACAGTGTTTATCTCAACCAGCCCAATCCTACAACAATGACTTTATGAGTGGAACTATCTGTTTGCTCAACAAGTTCTGGAAACCTTTCATAACTTTTGCCATTTTATTTAGTAGTGCTTGTGACGGAAATTATTTTTGGGAAACTTTTGTAAAAAAGCGCGTTCTGGTCATGAGATCCAGTTCAAGAATGTACCAATGTAACCATTATTCTAAATTCTGCTGGTTGTGTGAAAAATGTGACTATGAGGACACATGTGGTCACAACAGAGTGTCATATTTCTTCTTTGAATGAACAAGAATAATATGATCTGGTCAAAAAATAAAGGGTTAAAAAGGGAATAAAGCACAGTAGAGGGTTATTATACCTTTATACCTTCCAGCAAGCCTGGTTTCTATTTCTGCTGTATTGTGCTAGGTACTGTAGATACTGTATAGCCAATGGGAAGTATCATTGGTCCAGAATTCTGCTCCTCATAACTCATTAAATATCTACAATAAGTTATGAGGAGCACATTAAATATCTGCAATAAACATCAAATATCCAATTCTTGATTCCCGTTCACACCAAGAACAATAATTATAACGCTAGTAACAGTATGTGTCCACATCAACGCACAATATCATTCTCTTTATCATAAGCAGGTGCTGCAGTTTTCAATGCTCAAGCTCTTTAATGTTGGGTGGATTCTGATTGGCTGTCAATGTGTTTTTCGTTCATCAGCTGGGAAAAAAAACAACAACATTCTGATAGTGATTCCAACGTGGACTGCTTTTATATTTAGAACGATTTTTGTAACTATATCTTTATCACACTATAGTTATCCTGCTTGCTGTGAATGGGCTATATGTTTGGTTTCTTATTGGAGTCTGCATGATTATAAGAAACTGCACTGTGAGTGATGGATTCAGTGAGTCATTAATGAGTTTGTTTGTTTGTTTTTTCTCAGGAAATGCACAGTGAAACATTAATAGGCATTCCGAAAACTTATAAGGAGAAGAAGGAAAGATGTCGACCGAAAAAGGACACACGCATGCCTTCAGCTCACCTTCCTATAAAGACACCCACACACTTTTCACCCAGTAAGCATAAGCTGTTTATTTCAGAATCACATGACATGGTTGTCGGAAATGTTTCCAAAAAAAATGTTAAAAAAGAATATATTGATAACCTTTATTGGCAACCTATAACCTAGATTGGTATACCTAACCTATATTAAGTGACCTTGACATAATATATATCCATATTAATTTCCTAAATGTTTATTCTGACCATGTTACTGGTGCTTTTGCAGAAGATCGAAATGATTTAACCATGATCCTCTGGGACGATTTTCATGGGGACTGTTTGAAGATAAAATACCGTGATGGGCGAATTTTAGTGGATGAACCTGGCTATTACTACGTCTATGCCAAGACCTGCTTTCGATATACAGAGGTACACGCCTCGGACAAAGTGGACGTCAGCAACGTACAGCTGTTTCAATACATTTGCCATGAGAAGCACACGCAATCTTCAAGCAAGCCCATTGTCCTTGCAAAAAGTGGCAGCACGCTGCAGTGGAACATTGCGGAGTACAACATGTACTGTGTGGAGCAGGGCAGAGGTGTCCAGTTGAGTAAGGCCGATGGTATTTTTGTCAACGTATCCAATGCATATCTGCTGGACCCTGCAGCTGAAGGGACATATTTTGGTACTTTTAAGATAAGCGATTGACTTGCATAGTTTTTGCTACTGAACATGTGCACATTTTGCAACCTTGCAAACTTTTTTCAAAGTGATTATGAACCACTGAGCACTTGTTTTTGATCACTGACTTTTGACTTTTTTTAAGAGCACATAAAGATTTCTCAATTGTACCAATACTGGCAATGCTGGTACCCTCCAGTACCTACGACCATGCATCGAATCGCCGCGGTGGAGTGACGCGGTCCCAGTAAAGTACGCCAAATCACAGTAGTCCGCCGCGACCTTCACAACAGAGGAATCATACGAACCAAGCCTTCAAATTAAGTTCGAAATTAAATACGAACTTCTTGTTCACATTATATCACATTTTGCGGCTTTGCCCGTTGTGACATATTGTTATCAGCGAGTATTCAAAAAAGGAACGGCCTTAAGACGACATATCAGTGCATCGACAGTTTAAGAAATTTTACATGACCATTTTCATCATCACATTGATTGATTGTAAAAACCAAACAGTCCAAATACTATGAAATGTTTCTAACACAATCATGTTAAAATGATTATACTATGGGAAGGTTTCTCTCAGATCAACCATGAAACCATGATCGATTGAGGAAACCTCGATGTCAAGGGAATTTGAATTGTGACAAACTGATGGATAAGTACTTCCTGTCTCATCAAGAATACGTACTGATGCTTTACTGATCGATGAATTTCACTGTTGGATGTTTGGAGCTTCCTTTCAGATGATATTTTAAAATTTCTTGAACAGACCGTATACAAACATTCAACAAAAATCAAGGCAGCTGGACTGTCTTTGAGAAGCGATGTGCAGAACCAAACTGAGTTTGGTACGCTCTAATTTAATTTTGTTTTTAATGCACTAAGTGTATTTATTTATTTTCGATAATGATAGAATGTTCTGTCTGTTGTACAGTTTTGTACAGTGTGTATAATTTCCTTCATTCCATTCTTCAAGAGATTTTGGACAAAGGGCATTGACTTTTCGGTCTGTTATACATGCGCTTTTGTCCCAGGCACAGGGCTCCTGTTTAAAGCTTAAATGGATTGGTTTCTCACCAAGAAACTTTGTATTTAAGTATAACTAATTTGACAATTCTGTGTGCAAATGTTAATGGACAGCAGAATATATTGTTCCAAACCCAAAGCAAACTTAAAAATGTTTGCAAACTTAAAGTCTAAGTTTTTTTTTTTTTCATAATATGTTAGCAAAAGTTCTGTTTTATTATGTTTATTTATACTATTCTGCCTAATAAAGATACTTTTCTAAATAAAATACTAATTTGTTCATGAAAATGCTTCATTTGATAATGTGATCAAATCAAAAGTGTCATGCCTTCAGGCATTCATAGTTTACATATGCGTTACGTCTATTTTCATATTGCCTCGGGAATGAAAAAGTACATGCAGTTCCCAGCGTTAACTGGCTCCTCTCTGGATGTGACAGCTAAAGTAAATGTTTGGTCTTTCCTTTCTTTGTGGTATTGTCAAGCAAACGGGTGAATTACACTCGCTGTGGGGTGGGAACATGGTCATCCTTAAAATAATATCCACCCGTTAGTGGCGGTCGCTTTGGCCTCTAATGGCTGCAGATATTTGCAGCATAATTTAGCTTGGACTTAGTTGTTGAGAGAAGTAGGAGAACCAAAACAAAACACTGTCCCATTGTGTATTTCTCAAGTCTAACTCAAGTTAGCAGATTCATTTTAGAGCCAACCATTTAAAGCACTGTGGTCTGTGAAAATCCAAGTGGGATGGAAATGACCACATATGAGGTTTGACCTCAATTTTGCAATTGCAATTATAGATAACCAAATTTGTACGTATCATTACTTTCAAAAAAGGTGTCCAT